>NC_133468.1:17938333-18238452 GCF_048565385.1 Saimiri boliviensis
CACAATAAGGACCATTTAAAAATTCTGAAGCTGAACCAGAGAGTGACATACATTTATTTTCAAGATATACTGGGCTTAGCACTGGAAACAACCTCTGACAAATGTCGGTTTACGGTGGCAGTGGAGCGGGAGGGTGTTACCTGGTTGTAGTTACATCTATTTGCATAAGAAATTTTTATCCCAAATGTATTTTCCCATTCTGGTATTTTCCCATTTTCTTAGTCTCTTCCAGTTGCACCCTGGATCAACCTGTCATCATTGTTTCTCTTTACTCCTAAAAAGTGCCACCTTACCAGGAGGCCTACATCTGTTCTTACTGATGTTTAGTCCCTTCTTTGAAGTTTAGCTACTGGTTCTCTTAAAATACAGATGAAGTTTTGTTATGTGACTTACAAACCCCTGAATAAGCAGACTCTGGATCCTCATCTCTTTATATACTCACTTTTATTCTTTATCTTCAGCTACTCTGGGTATTTTTAATGCTTCACAACTGATATATTGCCCCCAGCCACAGGGTCTTTGGCAGGCAGTTTTCTCTGCCCATACCTCCATTCCCTCTCTCCCTCCTTCATTTAACAAACTCCTACTTTTTCTCCCATGTCAATGCAAAACTCTCTCTCTCAAAGAAGCATTCTCTGTACATATTAAGTATGATATCTTATCACCTCACTTTCCTTTCTAGCAACAGAGATTCCAGGGATTGTCTGGTTTTATACACTAGTCTCTCTAGCTCTTTGCTTAGTAGCTGGAACCAAAAATAGTGGCTCAGTAAATAGTTGCTGAAGGAACACATACATTCGAAACCACCATTCTAATGTGCCACTGTCACCTCATATGAATTCATCTGATTCATTATTTTGTTTGACTTGGCTTCCTTTGAATCTTAGTCCTATTTTATGAAGAAAGGCATATATGAGGATCAGCCTCTGTATTTAGTGATATCCTGCATGTGTTCTTGAGGAAAATTCTTTCTCTCTCTAACTTTAAAGTCTTTCCAAGATGCCACGTTCAGTTTCACTGGCTTGTTCTGTGATTCAGAAATCACACAGTGCTCTCCTACTCCCATTTGTCTGGATCCAGGACTCTAGCTGTCTCCCAAGTCTATTCCGAACTATCCTCCTGTAGTTCCCATTCTAACCCAGGTTGCAACCTGACTTATAAGAACCTGCTGATGCCTCTCATCCTGGCACTGCAAATAATCACACCAATTTCAACATTGCCTGGGACTTAATATCAATGCTTTCTAAATGGAAAACAGAGAAAGAAGATTGCTATCTTCAGGTCAGAAGATTTTTGTTTCCATTGGTAGGAAATAAATGGACAATAAATCAACACTATTAAGAGGTCTTTAAAGGGAAACAAATGTCAAGAAGCCTAAACTCTACATGCAGCCTAATGGTGTTCCATTTCCTTCCTCATTTCTGAGCCGAAGACGAGCAACAATTGGTCAGCAGGATGCTTCTAGCCTAGGGTTTTTCTCTTGCTGGGTCTCTCTTGCTAGGCAAAGCCAGAGAAATATTCCTGATCAAGCATTTATAGTTCATATGAATTTCACCTGAAGCAAAGCAGTGGAGCCCACATTAGCCAGTTGAATTTAGTTTTTTATGGCCAACAATCCTTTCAAGTTAACACTTCATCGCAACAGGACTGGAACTGGCCTTCACAAATACTATGCACCTAGCTGTATGTCTCTTTCTCATTTTGCACATTTCAGATCTGCCACCCATCTGACAACACGGTAGGCATCATATATTTAAGAACAGCACTTGCTGCTGGAAAAGCAATCACATTCAAGGTCAAGTTGAATTGTGAAAAGCCTATTGTGTGAAAAAGTTAAGTTTGTATTGTCCTGATACCTGACAAAAAATATTCCTGTTTTGAGACAGAATTTTTTGGTTCATTTTCTAAAGCTTTAAATCTATCATCAAGTTGTTAAAAAGAAATAAATAGACATATAAATTTTTCAAAGTGTACTTTTGATGAGATAAGAGATTTTCACTGTGATGAAGGTAGAAGGGGATGCTCGTTCAACATCTCTTGTTTGGCCTATAAATATTTAGATTACCTGTATATAAAATATAGATAATATATAACATATACATATATAATATATATAATAGCTGAATATATATAGTTCAAATTAGGGAGGGTAGTAATTCGTGCAGTGAGAAGTATTTTTAAATTCAAAGGTTATAACCTTGATCTCCCTTACTGTATCTTTTCTCTCTGAATTCCTGATATTTGCAAATAAATATGGTTGTGTACATTCTACATACTTCCTTCAATCTGGAAAGGAAAAACAGTAAGAAAATGATAAATACAATCATATTGCAACGCATAGTTTTCAGTGTCACAAATTATAAATAAACAATCATAATGTATTAAAGAATCACATGGCTAAGCAATGAGCACTAAGCAAAATGAATTATATCCTAACAATATCTTATAATATAGAAGTATATTCTTTTAGCCATAACATATTAATATTATATGGCAACGCAATATAAAGACAGAACTCAGAATGAACACAGGCAGGCTCTTGTTTTTAAATGAATTACCAGGGGGATGTACTATCCCAAATAAAAGCTGCAAATATGGATTTTCAGTGACTCTGAAAAAAGAGTATCTTGTGTTGAGTTGAACAGAATGTTGAAATTGAGAAAATACATATATACAATTTGAAAGGTATAGAATAATACAAATAATTCAGAAGAAGAATATTAATTTAGACTCAGAAAAATTATTTAGGTCCTAGTTGTATGCATTAACATCAAAATGCTCTCAGTTGTAATGGTTAAAGAGGGTAAAGAAAACAAATTAATAATGGGGACAGTAACTGGGAGCATTTCCATGAGAGATCAGAATGAAGAAAGCTGAAACACAGAGCAGGGAGCCATTGTTAGAGCTATCCTGATGCATATGGCAATACCTAATCTAGAGGCTTGAGTTGTGATGGCCGTTCAAGGGTAAGAGACAGGGCTTTTAGGTGCAGATGTGGTGTGGCCTTCAACAATAACAGCAAACAAAAACAATAAAACACAAATAACAAAAATAGTGGTTGGCAAGAAGGGTTCTAACAGAAATTTTCTGCTTTGGTCTTGGCTCTAGATAGAATTTTTTTAAAAAAGGAATCCCCTTAAAAATCTGTATAAACATTTACCTAGAAGGTTTGCTGTCTTAAATCTTCCACCAGCATTTTTTTCTGATTTGGAAGCTTTCCCTTATTTCTGGTAGTAACAATGCAAATCTTTTCCAGAGAAATGAACCATCAATAAATTATGTGATTCAGCCAACGCATCTCACCCAACATGGGATCATATAGTTTATTGATAGACTGGACAGACATGATATCAGGTTGGACTAATCAAAGGTCACAAAAAGAAGATTAGGTGAATGAATTAAAACTCAGAAACTTGTCTATCAGAGCAGCGGACCAATTGGGAAGGGAAAGTGAGCTGTTAGCAGATGATCAATAACTCACCAGAGGTGGCTTTATAGCATGGGAACCAACAGACACATAACACAAATGTAAACTTTGGAACATCTTTTGTTTTGGCATGGTTGAAATGAATGCATCAAAATGTAAAATCACAATCTTTTAAAAACTTTACCACGAAATCTACAATAGATCCACCTGACCTTTGTGTTATTTCTTAACCTTACTCAACAACTGACCATAATCACATGCAATTGTAAATGCTTATTGACACGGCTAACTTAAGCAGACATAGGCACTAATAGAAAAGCTGTATATATTTATACTTTAACTTTATCACACTAGTGGTTACTTATTGAAGCGTTTGTCAATTATCCAAAAAAGAGTAAAATCATACAGCCTTGTCCTGTGAAACATTTTTCTCTACGTGGTAGATAAAGATGAAGAAGGCTTATCAGATTTTCAAGTGACCTCAGACTTAGAAGGGTAAGGAAATATGACAGTTGACAGAATTAGCATTCTGAAAAGACTCAGCAAACTGGAATGACTGTGAAAGATCAACATTATAAAAATTTATAGGAATAAATCTGCATCCTATGATTACATTAAACAAGCAGAAACATATATCACAAGAAAGTACAGTCAGAGAAATCTAGCTTAATATCAGGAAAGACATGTTGTTTGACTATTTTACTTGACTACATTCAATAAGTCTTTAATAAGTCAACAATATTTAGTGATGACTTAAAGTTCTGGTTCAAGCCAGGCATGATGGCTCATCCTGTAATCTCTGCACGTTGGGAAGCCAAGGTGGGAGAATTGCTTGAGTCCAGAATTTGAGGCTGCAGCCAGCTATGACTGTGCCACTACTCTCCAGCCTGACTGACAAAGTGAGACACTGTCTCTAAAAGCAAGAAAGACAGAAATATTTTTCTCCCAGACTTATCTTCCATATATATATGTTTTTTTATTATTATACTTTAAGTTCTTGGGTACATGTGCAGATCCTGCAGGACTGTTACATAGGTATACACATGCCATGGTGGTTTGCTGCCTCTATCCCCACTTCACCTACATTACATATTTCTCCTAATGTTACCCGTCCCCAAAATCCCCACCCTTGCTATTGCTCCCTTAGACCTCAGCCCCCAACAGACCCCAATATGTGATGTTCCCCTCCTTGTGTCCACGTGTTCTCATTGTTCAACACCCACTATGAATGAGAACTTGCAATGTTTAGTTTTCTGTTCTTGTGTCAGTTTGCTGAGAATGATGGTTTCCAGATTCATCCATGTCCCTGCAAAAGATATGAACTCATCCTTTTTCACAGCTGCATAGTATTCCGTGGTGTATATGTGCCACATTTTCTTTATCCAGTCTATCATTGATGGGCATTTGGGTCGGTTTGAAGCTTTGCTATTGTAAACAGTGCCCCAGTGAACATACGTGTACATGTGTCTTTATAACAGAATGATTTATAATCCTTTGGGTATATACCCAGTCATGGGATTGCTGGGTCAAATGGTATTTCTATTTCTAGATCCTTGAGGAATCGCCACACTGTCTTCCACAATGGTTGCACTAATTGACACTACCACCAACAGTGTAAAAGTATTCGCATTTCTCCTCATCCTCTCCAGTATCTGTTGTCTCCACATTTTGTAATGATCGCCATTCTAACTGGCATGAGGTGGTATCTCAATGTGGTTTTGACTTGCATTTCTCTAATGACCGGTAATGATAAGCATTTATTTTTTCCATATATTTGTTGGCTGCATAAATGTCTTCTTTTGAAAAGTACCTGCCCATATCCTTCACCTACTTTTTGATGGGGTTGCCTTTTTCTTGTAAATTTCTTTCAGTTCTTTGTAGATTCTGGATATTAGCCTTTTGTCAGATGGGTAGCTTGCAAAAATTTTGTCCCATTCTGCTGGTTGCTGGTTCACTCTAATGATTGTTTCTTTTGCTGTACAGAAGCTCTGTAAGTTTAATTAGATCCCATTTGTCTATTTTGGCTTTTGTTGCCATTGCTTTTGGTGTTTTAGTGATGAAGTCCTTGCCTATGCCTATGTCCTGAATGGTATTGCCTATGTTGTAGAAGATAAGAAATAACTAAGTTCAGAGCAGAACTGAGGGAGATAGAGACACAAAATATCCTTCAAAAAATCAATAAATCCAGGAGCTGGCTTTTTGAAAAGATCAACAAAATAGACTGCTACAGACTAATAAAAAAGAAAAGAGAGAAGAATCAAATAGATGGAATAAAAAAATGATAAAGGGGATATCACCACCAATTCCACAGAAATACAAACCACCATCAGAGATTACTACAAACAACTCTATGTACATAAACCAGCAAATCTAGAAGAAATGGATACATTCCTGGACACTTAAACTCTCCCAAGACTAAACCAGAAAGACCTTGAATCCCTGAATAGACTAATAACAAGGTCTGAAGTTGAGGCAGCAGTTAATAGTCTATCAATCAAAAAAAAGCCCAGGTCCAGACGGGTTCACAGCAGAATTCTACCAGACGTACAAAGCGGAACCAGTACCATTCCTTCTGAAACTATTCCAAACAATACAAAAAGAGGGAATCCTCCCTAACCCATTTTATGAGACCAACAGCATCCTGATACCAAAATCTGGTAGAGAGACAACTAAAAAAGAATCAAATCTCATCTGAGATCATTCCTACTTTTGCATTTTTCAGTTATATAGAACAATTAATTATCTTTATTTTTAAGCCAGAGTGAGTAAAGCTTTCTATCAAGAGCAGCCTAAGAGTCATAACCTATAAAGACAGGGACTATATATTAATGATTTTTTTTTTACTTAACAGGAGCAAAAACATGGTAAGTACTCAATACATTTTTCTTAAATAGGTTAAAAATAGACCTAATCAAAAATATAATAAAACTTTAAATTTATAATTGTACAGAAATCTAGTAAAAATGGTTTTACTATATTGTGTAGTTGAATTATAGTTTATTCTTGTGTTTAATTCGAGACACTACATTGAAGTACACTAGACTATGAGATTAAAGAACTTCTAATGTATCTTCTGTCCCATATAAGTTATGAGACAGACAGTAAATTATTTACCTGGTTAATTTTAATATTCCTGAGTTGGAGTTGCCAAAATATTTCTTTTTTCTTTTTTTTTTTTTTTTTTTTTTTTGAGGCGGAGTTTCGCTCTTGTTACCCAGGCTGGAGTGCAATGGCGCGATCTCGGCTCACCGCAACCTCCGCCTCCTGGGTTCAGGCAACTCTTCTGCCTCAGCTTCCTGAGTAGCTGGGATTACAGGCATGTGCTACCATGCCCAGCTAATTTTTTTTTTTGTATTTTTAGTAGAGACGGGGTTTCACCATGTTGACCAGGACGGTCTCGATCTCTTGACCTTGTGATCCACCCGCCTCGGCCTCCCAAAGTGCTGGGATTACAGGCTTGAGCCACCGCACCTGGCCCAAAATCTTTCTTGTCATCCTCAGTGTATCACTGTCGAAATTATACAGAGTGAATTATACAACTGTGGAAATTGCACAGGCTAAACACTTCTGGAAATATGACAGATAGAAAATAGACACATTTTTTCATTAAAACAACTAAAATTATTAGATAAATTATTTTTAATCTACTAATCCATAGCACAATTCTTTGGCAAGAAAGTAAGGTAGACTCAGATGAGGTACTGAGTGAAAAATAAGTGGAGATTTTGCCTGAAGATGTTTACCAAACAGATGAACTTTAGAGTTAGTTTTTATAGCCTCATGCAATTTAGGGGAAATAAAATTCACAGACAAATCCAGGGCTGAACAAAGTAGAGAAACCTATTAGAGACAACCAACCATAAATCCTGGACACCTCCTCCACAAATGCTTATAGCCTCAACATAAATATGCAATGTAAAATAATACTTTTCTAAAAATTGTTAGTGAATAAAAAACAATCATTTTATAATGACTTTAAATCTGAAAACTCTGATTCAAATAATTTATTCATTGATTCTTTGGGGTATTCAAGATAAGCAGTCATCTGAAGATATTTTCAATCTTGTTCCTTCCTTTATAATTATTTTACAATTTATTTTATTTCATGCCTTACTGTCTGGGTAAGACCTTCAGTAAAATGTTGAATGGATATGATAAGAGCAGGCACTCTTTACTTATCCCCATGTTTAAAGAGTTGCTTATTGTACTAGAGTAATAAAGCAAAGCATTATAACTAAAAAAAAATTTTAAAGGGAATAGGTTGGTATCATAAAAATATAATTAATCTAAAAACTCTGGAAGGTGAAAAAGGAAACAAAGAACAGATGGGAATATTAGGCAATGAATATTACAATGATACCTAGCCTAAACATATTAATAATTATATTAAAAAGAAATAGTCTAAGTGCTCCCAATTAAAATGTAGAGATTATCGAAATGGATAAAAAAGCAAGATGTTACCTACAAGTAACACACCTTAAATATGGAAACACAAACCAATGAAAAATAAAAGAATTAAAAATATGTGATGCCAATAATAATTAAAAAGAAGAAAATATTGCAATATTATTATTAGACAAAGTTGATTTCAGGTCAAGTAACTAGGAGGAATGAAGAAGTTCTTTTTAAAAAAGTAATAAAGTGCTTCATCAAGATTATATAACAATACAAATTGCTTAAGCCCCTTATAACAAAGCTTAAAAATACATGGAGCAGAAATTGATCAAAAAAAAAAAAACTTGAAGAATAAATTTACAATTAGAGCAAAAGCTTTCAATATTCCATCTCAATAATTGAGATAAACAGAAAAATGAATAAGCATGTAGGAGATTTAAATAACCCAATTAACCAGGTGTTTCTATTTGACATTATAAAGTACTCTACCAAAGAGTAACAGAATTTACATTTTTCTGAAGTAGACACCAAATATTTTCCAAGATAGACCACATTTTATACCATAAAACAAATCTCATTAAACTTTAAAATACTTAGGGATATAATTTTTTTTCTGACCCAATGACATTAAAATAGAAGTTAAGAACAAATGATCTCTGAAACAAAATACAAAATTTGAAAACTAAATAACACACCATGTTTTTTAACCCATAAGTCAAAAAGCATTAAAGGCCAGGCGCGGTGGCTCAAGCCTGTAATCCCAGCACTTTGGGAGGCTGAGGTGGGTGGATCACGAGGTCAAGAGATCAAGACCATCCTGGTCAACATGGTGAAACCTTGTCTCTACTAAAAATACAAAAAAATTAGCTGAGCATGGTGGCACGTGCCTGTAATCTCAGCTACTCAAGAGGCTGAGGCAGGAGAATTGCCTGAACCCAGGAGGCGGAGGTTGCGGTGAGCAGAGATCGCTCCATTGCACTCCAGCTTAGGTAACAAGAGCGAAACTCCGTCTCAAAAAAAAAAAAAAAAAAAAAAAAAAAAAAAAAAAAAAAAAGCATTAAAGAGGAAAACTAGTCTGTATTTAGAGTTGATTGAAAAGAGAATACAAGTTACCAACTATGCCGGATGTTGGTAAAGCAGTGCTTAAAAGAAAATTTATGGTATTAAATACCTGTGTTAACAAAGGAAGAAAATGCCAAATTAATGACCTCAGCATCTACCTTAAGAAACCAGAAAAACAAGAGAAAGTAAACTAAAATTAGGCTAAAGTAAAAAGAGTATAAAGATAATGGTAGAAATTAATTCTATTAACAACAGAGAAATAATATAGAAAAAAAATGAAACAAAAATGATTATTTGAGAAGTTCAATAAAATCATTTACCCTTTCTCCAGATCAATGAGAAAAGATGGGTGAAATGACACAAATTATCAATATTTTGAATGAGAGTGATGGCATTATTACAGATTTTACAGAAATTAAAAACTTAATGCTGATAAAGTCCATGCTTAGATGAAAAGGAAAAAGCCATTTGAAGATACAAACTACCAAAGCTCACTTAAGACGAAACATATAAACCAAATACCTATCTATTAAATACATTCAAGTTATGGTTAATAATCTTTCCATATAAACAATGCTAGGACCAGATATCTTCAAGACGATTTCTTTGAAACATTTAAGGTAGAATAATACTATTTTACATAAACTTGTCCAGAATACTTTAGGAAAGGGTATATTTCCCAATTCATTCTATGAGATTAGCCTCTCCTTGATACAAAACCTTATAGCTGCTATACAAGGAAAGTGAATTATAGACCAATATCCCTTCTTAACATAGATGCTTACTCTTAAACACAATGTTAACAAATCTAATAATACTTAAATAGGAATGCACATCACGACCAAGTGGAGTGTATCCCAGGAATGCAAGGCTGGTTTAACATTCAAAAATGACGTAGTTTGTTATATTAACAAAGTGTTTTTAAAAAAGAAGAAAATACATTATTTCAATAAATATGGAAAATGCCTTTAAGAAAATCTATCCTCCTCCTGATAAAAACCCTCAGCAAAGCAGTAATAGAATTTTCTCAACTTGATAAAAGTAATATACAGAAAACCTACAGCTTATATCATACTTTATGCTGATTGACTGACTGCTTTTTCCCTCCACTCAGACATAAGGCAGGATATCTACTTCACCACTTCTTTTTTTAACTTTTATTTTAGGTTCTGGGGTGCATGTACAGGTTTGTTATATAAAATTTTGTCACAGGGTTTGTTGTATAGATTATTTTGTCACTCATACTAAGTCTAATAACCAATAGTTATTTTTTTCTGCTCCTCTCCCACCTCCCACCTTCCACCTTCAAGTAGTTCCCAGTGTCTGTTGTTCCCTTCATGGGTTCTCATCATTTAGCTTCCACTTATAAGGGAAAACATGCAGTATTGGTTTTCTGTTCCTGTGTTAGTTTCTAAGGATCATTATCCTCCAGATCCAACCATGTTCCTGCAAAATACATGATCTCATTCTTTTTTATGGCTACACAGTATTCCAGGGTGCTTCACCACTTCAGTTTAACATTCAATATGTACTGAGAACTCTAGCTAGAAAAAATAGGCCAGAGAAAGAAATGGCATCCAAATTGAATGCTAATTGGCCTGTGCTGATAATAAAAACAAATAAAACCTGTACTTTTTTTTATAGCTTTAACATTATAGCACAATTATATAAATTAGTATGTACATGGTGTATGTTTGAATTCACCCTGAACTCCTTATTCTCTAGAAGATATAGAAAGAGATTTAATGATATAGTTAATTAGTCGTTATTCCCCTGAAAGAGAATGACATTTAGAAAACATGATATTCAGACTGCACTTAAAATCTTAACTGCAACTTTTAGCAGATCCCTGACTTTGGGCAAGTTTCATAAATTCTGATCGACTGAATAACATTTTATAATCAAAATTTGTTGCAAAAGTTCAATGAGAAAAATAAAAATATATCTCAAAAATGCCTAACTAAGGATCTGGCAGAGAATAAGAGTAAAATAAGAGATAATGACAGCTATGTGGTGATCTGGCCTTGAGTAAGACCCACGCAGGAAGAATATGGAGGGTAGGGTTGTTCAAAAGAGGCTGGAGCTTGGACAGAGAATTTGTCACTGCCTAGATTAAGACCATTGAAGGAGAGATAAAAATAGAAAGCATACGTTTAAATACCAAAGAAAAGATACAGGATAATTCAACATTATTTCAACAGTATTTTTCAGCATCACTTTCTTTAAATAATAAAACAATTGCCAGTAGTTTTCAGGAGATTAAAAAAAGTTTGAGTCTTAGATTCAGAAAACAAAAAGAACAATTTTTGATATTTTAAAATGGATAATTCCTACTGAAAAGTCTTTCTGTGCTTAAACCGCAGATTTGTATACCTGTTTTTCATTTTCTACTTCCTCTTAGTTTTGGTGGCTGCTATGTTTAAAGATCATAAAGAACTAAGTCTATCGGACTCAGAAAAGGTGAAGTGATAAAGTAAGTCAGTCAATCTTCAGGCACCTGAATATTTTAATGGCATAGGTTTTGTTTTCCTGCTAGTTATGCAATAATTATTTGATTTTTTAGTCTTATAGCATCATAAAACCAAATAATTCCAATACATACTTTTGTGGAAGTCAACACAGAAGAAAAGGAAGCCAAAAATACCTGTTACAGTTCCTTTTGAGTTAAAAAGATGATTAAAGAATAAGTCCAGTTCAGTAATTTAGTATTAACACAATACAACTTCACAACTTTTTACCTGAACTTCCAATATCCAAAAATATCTGGAAACCAAAAGTTTTTTGAGAATTTATTTTGTGGCAAAACCTATCCTGACCTCAACTTATCTCACATATATTTCTAACTTGGACTGAAATGGCACAATGTGCCCACTTCACTTATTCCATTTATTGTGAATGTTCACATATTTCACTAGAGAAATACTCAGGATTTTCATGCAGAGTACTGCCCTGAATTTCACTGTGGACATAAGGTAACATGCAGTAATGTATAGAAATGAGATAATCCTTTAAAACATCCATAAAATCTAAAATCTAATACACATAATGGTTTGTAGATCTGCAGTATATTATCTTAAAGCTGTATCTAGATAGTGTAAAATATTTGGATATAATTTATAATCCTGATTTATGTTACAAATTGAGTATAACTGCTTAATATTATCTCAAAGACAACTTCAATTTCTAAGAATAAAACAAGTCTAAATTATGACAGCTAAGTATAATGAGTCCGTTGTTTTAAGAGACAGTTTATGGGAATTATTTGTGATGTTTCCAACTTTTCAAACAAATTCCATGATTTTTTTTTTTTTTTTTAAGGCAGGGTATCACACTGTCGCACAAGCTGGAGTGTAGTAGAGTGATCTCAGCTCGCTGATACCTCTGCTTTCCAAGTTCAAGCGATTCTCCCAACCTCAGCTTCCCAAGTAGCTGGGGCCACAGGCACGTACCACCATGCCTGGTTATTTTTTACAATTTTAGTAGAGACAAGGTTTCACCGTGTTGGGAAGGCTGGTCTCAAAAACTCCTGACCTCAGGTGATCGCCTCACTTTATCCTCCCAAAGTGCTGAGATTATAGATGTGAGCCACTGTGCCCAGCTTTCATGGTTTTTAAAAATATATACATATTTCTCATTTCTGTAGATTAAAATTTTTTACTATTCATATGAATAAACAGAAATACTAACAAATTTAATCCAATACTACAAGATGCTAACATTTTTATATGTCTATAGATGCCAGAGAAGTAACAAAAATGAGTTGAATGGTTAGATGTATATTCTAGATTAGCACTGTCTGATAGAAAAGCTTGCAAGCCAAGTGGCATTTGCCAGAAACCCATGGAATTTTTAATTTTCTAGTAATTTCACAAGAAAATAAATATAAGCCAGGTACGGTGGCTCATGCCTACAATCCCAACACTTTGGGAGGTTGATGCGGGCAGACCTTTTGAGGTCAGGTGTTGGAGACCAGCCTGGCCAATGTGGAAAAACCCTGTGTCTACTAAAAATACAAAAATTAGTCAGGCATGGTGGCAGGTGCCTATAATTCCAGCTACAGGAGGCTGAGGCATGAGAATCACTTGAACCTGGGAGGCAGAGGTTGCAGTGAGCTGAGATTGTGCCACTGCACTCCAGCCTGAGCAACGGAGTGAGACTGGCTCAATTAAAAAAAAAAAAAAAGAAAAGTAGAAATGAATAAACTAATATTAGTAATATAATTTATATAACCAATGATATAAAAATATTTTCTTTTAATATATAATCAATTTAAAAGTTATTCCAGAAATGTTTCACATTCTTTTGCCACTAATTCTTTAAAATTGAATGTTCTTTTCAACTTCTAGAACATATTAAATTTGGACTAGCCACTTTTCAAATGTTCAAGGGCTGCATATGGCTAAGATAGCCATATTGGGCAGCACAGTTCGTAATACACTGTCAATTTGCTTTTAAACATGTTATGATATGCTTTAGTCTTTTAATAACATACATCTTATCCAATTTTTCTTGAACTATGAGGTCCTTTTGGTCTGTGTTTCATTTTCCCTTTTCAATAGAGATGTGGCTATAGAGACATAGGTCTGTCTTTCTTCTATAACCAGACAACAACTCAAGTTCCCTGATTAATGATACCTGACTGAGCATTTCATTTTGGGGAGAAGAGTGGGACCTGCTGTGAATTCTGATTGCATGCCCAGTCTATTTGGGCAGCATTCACAGACTTCTTTCTATTGATACCATCTTGCACTGCAAATCCAGTGCTGCTACATTTTCTCTATATTCAAGAGAATTAAGAAATAGGAAATGTTACATAAAATCACCAGATTTATACATGGTGACTTATGCTAGTAAGAGATGTCTCCACTATACATAGTACTGACTCTGTGTGTTACTTGCTTGACACTGAGGTCTCGAACTTTAGAAGATTGGAGGAAGTTGTTGAAAACACATAGACATTAATACTAATACACAGAAATGCCAAGATTTGCCTATATTTATACCCCAAGATTGTGAAAACCCTTGGAATAAAGCTTCCTTCCTTATTTTACATCACACACACTCATATGCACAAACACACATAGGTGTGAATAACCTAGGATCTTAAAATTTCAAGAGATATCTTTCTATACATCTTTTTGTACTTACAAGTCTCATCCTGGTAAGATTAATTTTGCTAAGTAAACTGGTGTTCCTTTTGTTTGTACACTTCAAGATCTCACAGAATTCAGGTGCATTCTCTTGAAACTTCTTTTAAGGCTAATGATCCAGTATATGCTTGTTCATGACTACGTACTGAACGATAAACATTATACAAGGCCAGGGCAAAGGTAAAATTATGTTTTTGATACCACTATTACTCTCTCTCACCTCTATGGAGGGGAGGAGTTAATCTAGAACAGTTTAAAAATGTATATAGCAGGCCTGGCACAGTGGCTCACGCCTGTAATCCCAACAGTTTGGGAGGCCAAGGCAAGTGGATCACAAGGTCAGGAGTTTGAGACCAGCCTGACTAACATGGTGAAAACCTGTCTCTACTAAAAATTCAAAAATCAGCTGGGTATGGTGGCACAAGCCTGTAATCCCAGCTGCTCAGGAGGCTGAGGCAGGAGAATCACTTGAACCCAGGAGGCAGAGGTTGCAGTGAGCCGAGATCACAACACTGCCCTCTGGCCTGGGTGAGAGAATGGGATTCTGCCTTTAAAAAAAAATGTATATAGCATCAATTCTAAAGAGCCTCATACAACTTTCACGCTTACCTTTGCCTCTTCCTTGTTAGTTTCTTCTTAAACTGATTTTTGGAGTATTCCTCTCCAAAAATTCAAAAAATAAATCTTATTATCTTTTATCTTCGACATTATCTTCTAGTGATATCAGTGACTATGGAGCAAGGATAGGAATATGGCAGGTTATGTAGATGATTTTCTAGTCCTTTACAGTCAACATTGCATATTCTTATAAGAGCCCTAATTTGACTTCAGAAAGTTTGTAATTCTTTAAGATTCTTTTAGAGTTGCCCCTCCTGATGTTGGTTCAATTCTATATCAAAATTTGCTTTGTATATACAATAAACACAAACTCATTATCCCTTTACTAAATCAAGTAAAAACTTTGTTAGGATTGTGCCCAGATACCAGCAAAAAACGGAAACAGATAAAAGACCAGAAAACACATCTTGCAATAGCTTTAGAACAGAGACTGATTTTCTTCCCTATATAACAAGAAGCAGAGTGACAGGAGCGTTCGCTTAGAGCAACAACTTAGCATTAGCCTCCAGGAAGCCAGCTCTTTGTATCTTACAGCTCTGCCACCTTTAGGATGTTGAATTTTGTACCCATGGTTGCCAGTAATTGCTGCTCTTCAAGGCTTTATTTCTATAGTTCAGACAACAGGAAAGGGAATGGGAAGTTTTGTGCAGCAGCAATGATTCTCTTTCGAGAAGAAAAATAAGCTTTCTTTATGATAACATCCCTTTTTTAGCAGACCTCTGCTTATGAGTTTTGGGCCAACACTGCCACAGCCCCCAGGAGGCAAGAATTTGGAAAACTGAAAGGAAAAGAAAAGTTTAGAAAAGTTGCTCAGTGAAGCAAACTTCAATGTACGCCACAACTTTAACATGGCAAGCTTCTTATCAAGTTATTAGTACTGTTATCTAGCTTCAGAAGAGTGCTATATCTACGTTTTACTATGTTTAATTATATATTAATTCCTATGACTCCTACTAGACTTGGTATTCCATTCATATAAAGTCAAGCTATGTGAGGCTTCATTTTGCGTCAGTTTAAGCTATAACACTCAGTCATTTAATTACTTTTCTAGTTATCGTGTAAAGGTATTTTGTAGATTTTGCTCATCTATAGATATGGTTAACCTGTAGATGTAGCAAAACCTGAGGTTCCTAGAGAAGAAGAAAGTTCCTCAAGACTGCAGCATGAACTCTTGTCTGAGTTTCCAGCCTGCTGAGCTCCCCTACAGATTTTAGACTCAAAACTCCAGTGTCATCTCTTGCCAACATGCCTACTCAGCTCTCCTATAAATGTTGGACTTGCCATCCCGCTTACAATCATATTAGCCAGTTATTTAAAAGAAATCTTTAAAAGACCTTTCTCTTAATAAGAAGTGGAATGACAGGGAGCATTCACTTAGAGCAACAACTCAGCATTATATGCCAGGAATCTAGCTCAACATTGCTTATTTATATATGGAGAACCCTGACTGAAACAAGGTATAGAGTTGGTCATATGAATGAGGTCAATTTCCTTGATGTTAAATATGAAAATGTACCAAGGGTCTATGACCTATGTGACCTAGGCAATTAATTTTACTTTGCAATGGCTTACCCATATGTGTTTGCAACTGTGCTGGAAACAGCAGCTAATACATGAGAAGATATTAGTACAGTCACATTGATAAAAGTAAGTTCCCAGAAGCAAATGCTCTTACATAATTTAAATTATCAAATTAGTTATTATATTTAATGAAATTAGAACAATGCCTGGCACATAATAAGTACTATGTACATGTTCTTCATCTTCTCATTATTATTACAATTATCATCATAGTCATCAGGAAGCATGAAGCATATTGACACTGAGATGATTAAAAAAGAGACACCTTTGTTCTTGAGCCGCATGGCATATGTTTTAAGGCAATAAACCATCAACTCCACTAATGGAACTAATAGGTTAATTTTCCCATGTTGCCTGAATTATTTCCCCAAGAAAATTAAATTTTCTTAATAGAAAACCTAATGTTATCTCCAGTAACTTGAAAATCTTAATTAGTGACACAAAAGCCATGTTAAAATTACTTAGATCAGAAATAAACACATCATTATACCAAAATAAACAAATTGAAGTGTTACTGTAGTTTATTTGACATTCCACACACAGTATCTTGATAAAAATAATATACAAACAGGCAATTTCAAAAGGAAAGAATCAACATCAATCACATAAATTAAATTGATTAACTTTCATACTTAATCAATCATAGGCATGAATCTTACACAATCTACTGGTGACCTCAGTTACTTTGTTTAATCATGCACACCAATATCAGTGCAATGCTTGATTTTCCAATTAAAACAACTTTGCAATTAGATCTAATTAACGTGTTCCAATTAAATAGGTTAAATGCAGCAGTATTCAATAAATTTAAGCACCCTACTTTTCTCTTGGTAAAAAGGTTCTCTAAAATTGTTTGGATATATAATCCTTTTGGTACCACAGCTTAACAAAAGAAGTAAGAAAAGGTCAACAACTTGGCTCTGAAATAACATAAGCCAGATTTGGTTGAGAAGAACAAGCATCCCACATTTCTCAATTATCTCCCGGATCATCACATAAGCCCTTCATGATGGCCCCATTAACAATCTGCCAGTGGAAATATTTGTTAAAGAAATATTTGCCCTTTTCACAAAAGAGTACCTATCTCTTCCTGGAGCCAAGTAGTTTCATAGTTGTTCTTCACAACTCATACATGAAAGAAATAGGGTTTGTTGGATGTTTGAACCTGGGAACTCTTCCTTTGGCCTTTGGTTAAAGTAATGCATAGTAAATCTCCCTTCCAAAGTTTCCTTTAGGGACAAATGTAAGTAAGGTTTTGTTATTTTGTTTTTAAGCCTTTGATTTATAGGATTCTGAATTTAGACACCACCCCCTCCCACACTTCCCGTTTCCTTTAGCCAACAGAGCTTCTGCTGTGATTAATATATTGTAATGAGTATCAGTAAGTCCTCTTGAAAAATCTACTGCTCACAGGGAGCCATCAGTTTCTGTGAAGTTGGGGCAAGTAAAATTTGACTCTCAGAGGCCTTTAGGGGATGGATGGAGAGCAGGAGGGCACTGATTTCATTTTCTAAGCCAAATACAAGGCAGGAGTTAAAAAGCTGATTCTCTAGGGTTCATCCATTCTTTTACATGTGTATTTTGCTCCTTGAATTCCTCAAATTTTCTTTTGCCTGCACCTTGATATAAAGGAACCTATAAAACAGGCAAGCACAGCTGTTGTTACAATCATGCAGTATTTGACTTTTTCTTCAGGAAGCTACCTTTTAAAGCATGAAGTTTACATGCTTTTTACGTCTTAATTCTTTATGCATTGCTTTCACTTGCTTGAGAGTAAATTCTACTAAATAATAATTTAAAAGCCCTGATTGTAAAACTATATCAATGCACAGAGAACAATGGTCATTAGTATAGAAACTTTTACTCACTTTCAGAGTAAACATATACTGATCTATATTATATTGGGCAAACTCATCCTAGTCTAGATATTAATCTCCAAAGGCTAATAAACACAACTTTTCTTGGCTTTCAAAAGAGGAGATTTGCACTTTCATATAGTCCCAAAACATTTATTCACCACTACATAGTTCTTAGTGCATCATGCTCTGTTTGGAAAAGTTGATAGGAATGTATCTACAAATTTGGTAATGAATTTTTAAAATAAAAAACAGATGTACACATTGTAATCTTCACTGTGGACAGGACAGAGATCCCAGTGATTTTTTGAATGATTCTTTTAAGGAAACATGTACTAGCTCTTGATGTATCAAGATGAAGATACTATTTAGGCCTCTTTTAATGACAATAAAAATTATCAAGTCATCTCCATTTATGATCAACTTAGGTGCATGGAAGTGGTTATCTTATGTAAAGAAATCTCACTGATCTAGAATCCAATTTTTAGGTAGATTTTTGGGATCTGGAATAAAAGCCGCTAAGAACTCAACAGAATTTCTTCTATAAAGAGTTTCATATTCTCCCGCCTCCAAGAAATCCCAGACAGTATTTTGTGGTTAAGGGGATGCTATCCAGAGCCAGATTGTTGGAGTTTAAAACCCTGCCCAGCCACTTTCCAGACATACAATCTTAAATTAAGATACTGAACTGATTTATGCCACAGAATCCATCATTATAGTGTAAGTATACTTCGAAGATGTTGCGGGTTTTGTTTCAGACTACTGCAATAAAGAGAATATCACAATAATGCTAGTCATAGGCATTTTTTTAGTTTCCCAATGCATATAAAAGTTATGCTTACACTATAATGTAGTCTATTAAATGTGCAATAGCATGATGTCTAAAAATGTATAGGCCATAATTTAAAATATGGTATTGCTAAGAAGTGCTAACAATCATCTGAGCCTTCAGCAAGTCATAATCTTTCTGCTGGTAGAAGACCTTGCCTCAATGCTGATGGCTACTGAGTAATCAGGGTGGTGGTTGCTGACAGTTGGGGTGGCCGTGGCAATTTCTTAAAATAAGACAACAATGATGTTTACTACACCAATTGACTCTTCTTGTTATGAAAGATTGCCTTCTAAGATGTAATGCTTTTGGATAGCACTTTACTCAGTAAAATTTCTTTCAAAATAGGAGTCAATCCTCTGAAACCCTGCCACTGCTTTACCGGCTATATTTATGTAATATTCTAAATCCTTTGTCACCATTTCAACAATGTTCACTGCCTCTTTACCAGGAGTAGTTTCCATCTCATAAAGTCGTTTCCACTTTCTTTGCTCATCCGTAAGAAGCAGTTCCTCATCTTGAGTGTTAGTATGAGATTGCAGTCATTTAGTCACATCTTCAGGTCCCACTTCTAATTCCAGTTCTCCTGCTATTTTTACTGCATCTGCAGTTACTTACTCTACTCAAGTTTTTAACCTCTCAAAGTCATTCATGAGGGTTGGAATCAACTTCTTTCAAACTCCTGTTATGTTGTTATGTTGACCTCCTTCCATGAATCACCAATATACTTACATTCTTTAATGATATTTGGAATGGTGAATCCCTTCCCAAAGATTTCCAATTTATTTTGCCCAGATCCATCAGAAAAATCACCAGGGGAGCTGTAGCCTTATGAAAGGTATGTCTTAAATGAGACTTAAAAGTAAAAATTACTCCTTGATCCATGGGCTACAGAGTGAACATTATGTTTGCAAGCATGAGAACAACATAAATTTCCCTGTACTTCTCCATCAGAGCTCCTGAGTAACACAGTGCATTGCCGACTAACTAATATTTTGAATATATTTTTTTTTTTTTTCTGAGCAGGTCTCAACAGTGGGCATAAAATATTCAGTCAACTGTGCTGTACAAATATGTGCTATCATGTAGGCTTTGCTGTTCCATTTACAGAGCACAGGCAGAGTAGATTTACTATCATTTTTAAGAGCCCTAGGATTTTCAGAATGGTAAATAGGCATTGGCTTTAACCTATACCTTAGTCTCTAGCAAGAGAGTCAGCCTGTCCTTTGTAGTCAGGCACTGATTCTCCTTTCTAACTAGGAAGGTCCCAGGTGGCATCTTTTTCTAATATAAGGTTGTTTGATCTGAACTGAAAATCTGTTACTTAGTGTATTCACCTTCACCAATTATCTTAGCCAGGATATCTTTAGGATAATTTGACACAGTTTCTCCATCAGCACCTGCTGACACACCTTGCACTTTCATGTTATAAAAAAGGCTTCTTTCTTTAACCCTCAGGAACAAAACTTCTTTATCTTCAGTATTTTTTTCTGCACTTTCCTCATCTCTCTCAGTCTTCACAGAGTTGAAGAGAGTTAGGGCCTTGCTCTGGATTAGGCTTCTGTTTAAGAGAATGTTGTGGCTGGTTTGATCTTCTATCCAGACCACTAAAAGTTTCTCCACATTATCAATAAGACTGTTTCCCTTTCTTAACATTTGTGTGTTCCTTAAAGGAGCAATTTAAGTTTTCTTTAAGAACTTTTCCTTTGCATTCACAAATTGGCTGTTGGGTGCAAGAGGTCTAGCTTTTGACCTATCTCAGTTTTCAACACACTCTTCTCACTAAACCTAATCATTTCTAACTTTTGATTTAAAGTGAGAGATGTGCATCTCTTCCTTTGCTTTGAACACTTAGAGGTCGCTGCAGGGAGACCCGAGAAAAAAAGAGAGGGATGTGGGAATGACCAGTTGGTAGAGTAGTCAGAATAAACACAACATTCATAGATTAAGTTTGCTATCTTATAAGTGAGTGGTTTGTAGCACTGCCAACAATTACAATAGTAACATCAAAGGTTAGTGATCACAAATACTTTAAAAATGATATAACAATAAAAAATTTGAAATACTGTGAGAATTAGCAAAATGTGACACAGAGACACAAAGTGAGCACATGCTGTTAAAAAAATGGTGCTGAACCACTTGCCCAATGCAGGGTCGCCACAAATTTTCAACTTGTAAAGAACACAATATCTGAAAAGTGCAATAAAATGAACCACAAAAAGAAGTACCCCTGTATCATTCAAAATAGTTTCACTGCACTTCAAATCTCCTGTGCTTCACCTGTTCATTATTCTCTCCTCCCCAACCCCAGGAACCCCCTGATTTTTTTACTATCTCCACGGTTTTGCCTTGTTCTTCTTACTTTTATCTTGCTTCTCTATGATTCAACGTATCTACTCTCCTCAAGTCTCCATGAGTATCTAAATTTAATCTTTATTGCTTGGGTAAATTCAATTTATGTGTCTTCTAGTTTAAAAATTTTCTATCTGAGATGTGATGTTTTTCCTGGCTCATTGGCTGGTCATAAGATGAATGTTTATCTCCTGTTTTATTGTCTGTAGACCAGGAGGAGGAAGCCAGTACAGTCACATACACTCAGGCCCGTACTTTCCGTAAGAATCATGGGTGGGTTAGGAATGTATGCCAAAGAAGAGGGCAGTGAGTTGGAAGGATATTCAAAAATATGCCCCAAAATAGAAGTTTTGTTAAAAAAGAAAATAAAGTGAAAATGTGATTTTTCTGGGACCTTCCTAAGGCAAGCCCATCTGCTTAGTCTAAGAATATATTTCCTTGTATACATACTCCCATGCACTGAAGTCCTTTTGGCTTTTAGGTAAATTGCTGGGACTTAGTTTCATTCTCTACAAATGAAGTATGTGGACAAAGTAATTTCCATAGTTACTTCCAGCTCTAAAACTCTGTGGAATTGCAGTTATATTCAGTGTCAGTAGTTGCTGTGAACCTGTGGGATCTGATGATAAAGACTTCACATCATACATATATTTTAATTATCAAATTATCTGTTTCATAAATGACTCTGGAATTTACTCTTGTTGACCACCAATCATTTATTTGCCATTATCCAATAAGAGTACAGAATTTTTTCTTTGAAGAACTCCCTCTCCCTGTCTTAGTCAATGTGTGTACATGACCAGGCCTAAGCCAATAGGTGCACTTTATCTCCTGTCAAAAGTGATTGTTTTAGGGAAGGTCATGTCATAAACCATGAGCCAATGAAATCTTGGTTCCAGATATTTGTGGAATTGTTAGAAAGAGAGAAGCTTATTTTTCACTGATGTTACAATGCTTAAGTTAGAGGCTCAAACCTTCTGGGGATTACTACAGGAAGAAAGATTAAGAACCATGACAAACACGAGAAAGAGGAACAGAGTCGGGGCAACAGCAAAGATGACTGGGGGAGTTATTTCAGGACGTTTTATCAATAGTAGTTAGAGATTCTGTTTTTGCCTCAGTCAATTAGAGACTGGGTATTATTTTACTTGCAAACGTAGAAGAATCTACCTAGGTATGTCATATAAGGTACTTCAAAATTTGGTTCTAATGTCCTAGTTTTTTCGGAGAAATTTCTTAAAGTTTTACCAAAATGTGTATGTATTGACTACCTGTATATTACAATGGAATAATCACATAGAAGAAAAGCATTTCGAGTGACTTAAAAACAGTAATTTGACCATAACAGCCTTTTTAGTATATACTGTAAAAAGAAAAAGAAATGTAAAAAACAAAATTGTAAAATGTTTTCATGACTGTAATCTTGATGATGGATATTTAAAGTTGTATTGTTTCATTTTAGGACAAAGCAAATGAGCAACTGTATTCTGTCATTTCTGTTGTTATTCACAATGGGGTTTTTCAGCTTGGGAAGAAGGAATATTGATATAAGGCAGTAGAGATAAATACAATTTTGTAGACTTGAATTCAATTGGAAATTAGAGGATAGGCTTATGTATTTCATCTTTAAAAATCCCATAATGTACTTTATCCTAAAATCAAACTTCTTGGTATGTTCACTGGAAAGGTCTGGAAACAATATCAAACCCAGAAGCAATGAGACCCAGTATTGAGATTGTAGCCTTAAAATACTACCACCTAATCAAAATAACAAGAGGTCCATGGAGAAAGAGCTGGTTCCACAGGGCTGGCAATGTACCAGATGTGCTGGAACATTTTATAACAACAGAAAATAAG
Organism: Saimiri boliviensis; assembly: GCF_048565385.1. Lineage (NCBI taxonomy): Eukaryota > Metazoa > Chordata > Mammalia > Primates > Cebidae > Saimiri > Saimiri boliviensis. The sequence continues at coordinate 17,961,461 of NC_133468.1, forward strand.
AAGCTTCTGGCTCCTGATGGCAGACAGGAGGCACGATTGGATTGCAGCTCTGACTCAGACAGAGACAGTAGCATGTAGAGGCTGGCACTGTGAGTTTTAGCTCCAGATCAACTTTAAGAACAAACCAGAAATCCTGAGAGGACCCACAGACCCACTTAAGGAAGTGGACAGCTCCTGCAGGACCCAGGAGACACCCCAAATACTGTGAGTGCCCCAACTTTGGAAATAGAAAAGAGAGAACCTCCTTTGCTGAACACACACCCCCACTGGAGAAACTGAAGATCTCTTTGCAGGAGAAGTTTCCCACCTTACCTGAAGCTTAGTCAATTTAGAGAGCTAAGCAAAATACAGGGTTAGTGAAAGCAGCAGAAAGGCCTTGGGAATCCACTGGGTCCTGAAGCAAGTCATTCCTTCCTGGGACCACAGGAATCCATTGAAAGGGTGGCCAGAGGAGCCAGGGGGAAAACACCACAGGGGAAGGAAATCTCAAACTGAACTTTGAAACAATTTGAGTAAGCTGAGAAGCCTCCTGGCCAGAACTCAGGGGAGGGAGGAAATCTGGTATACAGACTCCACACAGGCGGGGGGAAAGAACCAAGTCCTTTTCTTTCACAGCTGGGAGGTGGGTAGCCTGGGGCAAGTTCTCAAGCCCAGTTTGCCCACTGCTTGGAAACAGACTCAGGGCTACTGGAGGGGCACAGTGGCCGTGAGACTGGCCCTTCAGTTTGCATGGGAGCTGGGTAAAGCCTGTGACTACCAGCTTTCCCCCATTTCCCTGACAACCTGCTTGACTCAGCAGAGGCATCCATAATCTTCCTAGGTACACAACTCCATTGACCTAGGAACCTTATGCCCATCCTCTACAGCAGCTGCAGCAAGACCTGCCCAAGGAAAGTCCTAGCCTTGCTCCTACCTGATGAGCCTTCCCTACCCACCCTGGTAGATGATGACAAAGGATACATAATCTTGAGAGTTCTAGGGCCCCATCCACTGTCAGCTCCTCTCCATACTACCACAGCTGATGCTCCCAGGAAAGTGCCAACTCCTGGGAGGAGGCCAACCAGCACAAAAATAGAGCATTACAACACCAAAGCTAAGAACGGTTATGGAGTCCATTGCACCCCTGCTGCCACCTTCACTGAAACAGGCACTGGTACATATGAGAGACCTCCAGAAGGTTCACATCATAGGACTCTGTGAAGATAACTCCTAGGACCAGCCTGGAGCCAGGTAGACTTGCTGCTGGCTAGACCCAGAAAACAGACAAGAATCACTGTAGTTTGGATCACAGGAAGCCACATGCATAGGAAAAGGGGGAGAGTTCTACATCAGGGAAACAGGGAAACAAAAGAATCAGGACAGCCTTCAGCCCTAGACCTTCTCTCTGACAGAGCCTATCCAGATGAAAAGGAACCAGAAAACCAACTCTGGTAATATGACAAAACAAGCTCTTTAATGTCCACCCAAAACTCATACTAGTTCACTAGTAATTGATCCAAACAAAAAAGAAATTCCTGATTTACTTGAAAAATAATTCAGAAGGTTAACTATCAAGCTAATAAGGGAAATACCAGAGAAAGGTGAAGCCCAAAGCAAGGAAATTAAAAAAAAAATAATACAAGAAGTGCAAGAAGAAATATTCAAGGGAATAGATAGCTTAAAGAGAAAAACAAAAAATAATCAAGAAACAATGGACACACTTACAGAAATGCTAAATGATCTGGAAAGTCTCAGCAACAGAATTGAACAAGTAGAAGAAAGAAATTCAGAGCTTGAAGAAAAGGTCTTCAAATTAGCCCCCTCCAACAAAGACAAAGAAAAATGAATGAGAAAATATGAACAAAATTTTCACAAAGTCTGGGATTATGTTAAATGGCTAAACCTAAGAATAATTGGTGTTCCTGAGGAGGAAGAGAATTCTAAAAGTTAGGAAAACATATTTGGGGCAATAATCAAGAAAAATTTTCCTGGCCTTGCTAGAGACCTAGACATCTAAATGTAAGAAGCACAAAGAGCACCTGGGAAATTCATCTCAAAAAGATAACTGCCTAAGCACGCTGTCATCAGGTTATCCAAAGTTAAGATGAAGGAAAGAATCTTAGAGCTGTGAGACAGAAGCAGCAGGTAACCGACAAAAGGAAAACTTATCAGATTAACAGCAGATTTCTCAGCAGAAACCCTGGAAGCTAGAAGGGATTTGGGGCCTATCTTCAGCCTCCTCAAACAAAACAGTTATTAGCCAAAAATGTTGTATCCAACAAAAATAAGCATCATATGTGAAGAAAAGATACAGTCATTTGCAGACAAACAAATGCTGACAGAATTCACCACTACCAAGCCACCACTACAAGAACTGCTAAAAGAAGCTCTAAATCTTGAAACAAAGCCTGGAAACACATCAAAACAGAACCTCTTTAAAACATATATCACATAGAACCCACAAAACAAAAATACAAGTTTAAAAAGCAAAAACAGAAAACAAACAACAACAACAAAAAAAACAAAGTACACAGGCAACAAACAGCATGATGAATGCAAGGCACCTCACATCTCAATACTAACACTCAATGTAAATGGCCTAATTGCTCCACCTAAAAAATATAGACCTGCAGAATGGATAAGAACTCACAACCAACTCTCTGATGCCTTCAGGAGACTCACCTAACACATAAGACTCACATAAACTTAAAGTAAAGGGGTGGAGAGGGGCATTTCATACACATGGACACCAAAATTGAGAAGGGGTACCTATTCTTAAACCAGGAAAAAACAAATTTAAAGCAACAGCAGTTAAAAGAGACAGAGAGGAACATACATAATGGTAAATGTCCATGTTCCACAGTAAAATATCACAATCCTAAACATATATGCATCTAACACTGGAGCTCCCATATTTATAAAACAATTACCAATAGACCTAAGAGGTGAGCTAGACAGCAACACAATAATAATGAGGGATTTCAATGCTCCGCTAACAGCACTAGACAGGTTAACAAGACAGAAAGTCAACAAAGAAAAAATGGATTTAAACTATACCTTGAAACAAGTGGACTTCACAGATACACAAAAAACATTTTGTCCAACAACCACAGAGTACACATTCTATTCAACAGTGCATGGAACTTGCTTCAAGATAGACTGTATGACAGGCCATAAAACGAACCTCATTAAATTTAAGAAAATTGAAATTATATCAAGCACTCTCTCAGAGCACAGTGGAATAAAACTGGAAATCAACTCCAGAGGGGACCTCCAAAACCATGCAAATACATGGAAAAAATAACCTACTCCTGAATGAGCATTGGATCAAAATGAATTAAGATGAAAATTTAAAAATTCTTCAAAGTGAACAACAATAATGACACAACCTATCAAACCTCTCAGATACAGCAAAGTCAGTGCTAAGAGGAAAGTTCATAGCCCTAAATGACTACATCAAAAACACTGAAAGAGGCTGGGTGTGGTGGCTCATGCCTGTAATCCCAGTACTTTGGACGCCAAGGCAGGTGGATCACTAGAGGTCAGGAGTTTGAGACCAGCCTGGCCAACATGGTAAAACCCTGTCTTTACTAAAAATACAAAAATTAGATGGATGTGGTGGTACATACCTGTAATCCCAGCTACTCAGGAGGCTGAGGCAGGAGAACTGCTTGAACCTGGGAGATGGAGGTTACAGTGAGCTGAGATTGTGCCACTGCACTCCAGGCTGGGTGAGAGGGCAAGAATTCATCTCAAGAAAAAAGAAAGAAAGAAAGAAAGAAAGAAAGAAAGAAAGAAAGAGAAAGAAAGAAAAGACTGAAAGAGCACCAGCTGACATTCTAATGTCACACCTCAAGGAACTAGAGAAACAAGAGTAAACTAAACCCAAACCCAGCAGAAGAAAGGAAATAACCAAGACCGAGCACCAGCTGACATTCTAATGTCACACCTCAAGGAACTAGAGAAACAAGTGTAAACTAAACCCAAACCCAGCAGAAGAAAGGAAATAACCAAGACCAGAGGAGAGCTAAATGAAATTGAAGTGAAAAAAAAAAAAAACCACACACACAAAAATAAATGAAACAAAAAGCTGGTTCTTTGAAAAGATAAATAAAATTGATAGACCATTAGCAAGATTAACCAAGAAGAGAGAAAATCCAAATAATCTCATTAAAAAACAAAATAGGAGATATTACAACTTATACCACTGAAATACAAAAGATAATTCAAGGCTATCATGAACACCTTTATGCACATAAACTACAAAACCTAAAAAAGATGGATAAATTCCTGGAAAAATACAACCCTTCTAGCTTAAATCAGGAAGATTTACAGTAAGCTGAGATTGTGCCACTGCACTCCAGGCTGGGTGAGAGGGCAAGAAGCTTTAAGATTAAATCAGGAAGATTTAAGCTAGAAGGGTTGTTTACACCCTGAACTGACCACTAACAAGTAGTAAGACTGAAATGGCAATTTAAAAATTACCAAGAAAAAAGTTCAAGGACAGACAGATTCACAACAGAATTCTACCAGATATTCAAAGAAGAGTTACCAATCCTTTTGACACTCCACAAGATAGAGAAAGAAGGAACCCTCCCTAATTCATTCTATGCAGCCAGCATCACCCTATTGCCAAAACCAGGAAAGGACGTAACCAAAAATGAAAATTGCAGACCCATATTGTTGATGAACATTGATGCTAAAATCCTTAACAAAATACTAGCTAACTGAATCCAATACATATCAAAAAGATAACCCACCATAACCAGTGAGTTTCATAGCAGTGATACATGTCTGGTTTGTTATATTCAAGTCAATAAATGTGATATACCATATAAACATCATTAAAAACAAAAATCACATTATCATCTCAAAAGAAGCAGAAAAGTATTTGGCAAAATCCAGCATCCCTTTATGATTAAATCTCTCAGCAAAATCAGCATACAAAGGACATAGTGCAATGAAATAAAAACCATCTATGACAAACCCACAGGCATCATAATACTGAATGGGGAAAAAGTTGGAAGCATTCCCTCTGAGAACTGGAACAAGACAAAGGATGCCCACTCTCCCCACTGCTCTTCAACATAGTACTGGAAGTCCTAGACAGAGTAGTCAGACAAGAGAGAGAAATAAACAACATCCAAATCAGTAAAGAGGAAGTCAAAATGTCACTGTTTGCTGATGATAGGATTGTTTACCTTGAAAACCCTAAAGACTCCTTCAGAAAGCTCCTAGAACTAATAATAGAATTCAGCGAAGTTTCGGACACAAAATTAATGTACGCAAATCAGTAGCTCTACTATACATCAAGAGTGACTAAGCAGAGAATCATATCAAGAACTCAACCTGTAATCCCAGCACTTTGGGAGGCTGAGGCAGGTGGAACACGAGGTCAAGATATTGAGACCATCCTGGTCAACATGGTAAAACCCCGTCTCTACTAAACATACACAATATTAGCTGGGCATGGTGGCACGTGCCTGTAATCCCAGCTACTCAGGAGGCTGAGGCAGGTGAATTGCCTGAACTCAGGAGGTGGAGGTTGCAGTAAGCCAAGATCACGCCATTGTACTCCAGCCTGGGTAACAAAAGCGACACTCGGTCTCAAAAAAAAAGAAAAAAAAAAAAGAAGAACTCAACCACTTTTACAATAGCTACAAAAGAAAAGAAAAGAAAGAAAATACTTAGAAATACACCTAACAAATGAATCAAAAGACCTCTATGAGGAAAACTACAAAACACTGCTGAAAGAAAGCACAGATGACACAAATAAATGGAAACACATCCCATGCTTATGGATGGGTAGAATCAATATTGTGAAAATGACCAAACTGTCAAAAGCAATCTACAAATTCAATGCAATCCCTATCAAAATTCCACCATTCTTTTTCACCGAATTAGAAAGAAAAAAAATTCTAAAATTCATATGGAACCTAAAAAGAGCCCACATGGCCAAAGCAAGACTAAACAAAAAGAACAAATCTGGAGGCATCATATTACTTGATTCAAACTATACTATAAAGCCACAGCCACCAAAACAGCATGATACTTGTATAAAAATAGGCACATGGACCAATGGAATGGAACAGAGAATGCAGAAATAAACCCTAACACTTACAGCCAACTGATCTTCAGCAAAGCAAACGAAACATAAAGCAGGTAAAGGGCGCCATATTCAACAAATGGTGCTGGGATAATTGGCAAGCCACATGTAGGAGAATGAAACTGGATCCTCATCTCTTGCCTTATACAAAAATCAACTCAAGATGGATTAAACACTTACATATAAGACTTGAAACTATTGGAAACACCCTTCTAGACACTGGCTTACACAAGGATTTCATGACCAAGAACCCAAACTCAAATGAAATATAAACAAAGATATATAGCAAGGACTTAATTAAACTAAAAAGATTTTACATGGCAAAAGATACAGTCAGCAGGGTAAACAGAACACCCACAGGGTAGGAGAAAATCTTCACAATCTATGTATCTGACAAAGGACTAATACCCAGATTGTACAATGAACACAAACAAATCAGTAAGAAAAAAACAAACAATCCCATCAAAAAGTGGGTGAAGGACATGAATAGACAATTCTCAAAAGAAGATATATAAATGGCCAACAAACATATGAAAAACATGTTCAACATCATTAACGATTGGGGAAATGCAAATAAAAACCCAATGCGATACCACTTTACCCCTGCAAGAATGGTCATAAAAAAAAAAAAAAAAAATTAAAGCAGTAGATGTTGATGTGGATGCAGTGATTAGAGAGCAATTCTATACTACTAATGGGATTGTAAACTAGTACAATCACTATGGAAAACAGTGTGGAGATTCCTTAACGAACTAAAAGTAGAACTATCATTTGATTCAGCAGTCCCACTATTGGGTATCTACACAGAGGAAAATAAATCATTATACCAAAAAGACGCTTGCACACACGTTTATAGCAGCACAATTCACAATTGCAAAATCGTGGAATCAATCCCAAATGACCATCAATCAATGAGCAGATAAAGAAAATGTGGCATACACACACACACACACACACACACACACACATATATATATATATATATACACACATACATACACACACACATATATGTATATCTGGCATATATATGGTGGAATACTACTCAGCCATAAAAAGTAATAAATAATTTGCAGTGACCTGGATGAGACCGGAGACTATTATTCAAAGTGAGGTAACTCAGGAATGGAAAATCAAACATCGTATGTTCTCACTGATATGTGGGAGCCAAGCTATGAGGATGCAAAGCCATAAGAATGATGCAACGAACTTTAGAGACTTGCTGGGATAAGTGGGAGGGGAATGAGGGATAAAAAGTTACAAATAGGGTGCAGTATATGCTCAAGTGATGGGTGCACCAAAATCTCACAAATCACCACTAAAGAATTTATTCATGTTGCCAAATACCACTTACATCTCAATAAGTTATGGGAAAAATAATAAAAAATAAAGCTATCAAAAACTATTAAGATCATGCAAACACACACACACACACACACACACACACACACACACACACCCCCTGAGAGGAACCAACTTGCAGAAACTTCCACATGTCAAAGTGGAAACTGAAGCATTAATATGGGTACAAATTATGACAGATCGAATCACATCAAACATTTTTAGTTGGAGTATCCTTATAACCAATCTATTATTTTGAAAACTACCAAATAAAGGGAGGAAATTATGCATTTATTCTGCCTGTGCTATTTAAACTGTATCATTGGTAGTAGAATAAATATTGGGAAGCTTTTTTGAATCTAAGAATTCCAGGTCATGAGCTATAGAATTAGATTATAGTGATTTTGCAACTCCTAATAAATGATGCTACTAGACATTGATCATTGGTAGCTGCTAACATTACAAAAGGCAAAAGTTTGTATGGCACCTGGTGAAAGAACACAGTATAGCCTGTGAAAAACTATTGCCAAAAATTGAACCTGAATCTTCTAAGTCCTTTGGATCAGCACACTGCAATAGAACCTTCTACTATGATGAAAATTGTTTCATTAACTTTAAATAGCTACAAGTATTTAGTGGTTACCATATTGGAGAGTGCATTAAATCTACTGATTTACAGAAAAAGAGGGCAGAGAAGCACATGAAAATCGCCATGGGGTATATAATCAGCAAAATCTAGACTGAAGCAATCTTCTCAGGTATAAAATGTCCTGGGAGAGTAGAAATTTGAGGGGGAAACTATATACTAATGAACACAAAGGATATATCAATGAAGCAAAATATATGGACTTGTTTTGATTATAAACTAAATAAAATGTAAAAATAATATGTATTAAAAGTGGAAAATTTTAACACTCAACAAATATTTAACAATATTAGAGAACTTTTATTTTTGAAGTACAAGAATAGTACTATAGTTTTTTAATAATATTCTTATGCTTTAAAAATACAGTTATTTATTTATAGATGAAATAATATAATAATATGCTCCCTGTGACTTACTTTGAAAGAACAACCAGGTGTGGTGGTGCACACCTGAAGTTCCAGCTAGTTGGGAGGCTAAGGTATGAGGATCATTTTAGCTTAGGAGTTTAAAGCTGCAATGAACTATGATCATGCCACTGGACTCTAGTCTGGTGATAGAGTAAGACCCCAAGTCTAAAAATACAATAATAATTAAATTAATATAATTTAAATTAAGTAATAGCAAAAGAAGGAAGTAGATGTAAATGAAAAACAACTGACCACTTGTAATGATTGAAGCTGAAAATATAGTAGATTCAAAATAAATGTCTATACAATTTGGCAAATGCTAACAATAGTTTATAATCCTTTACAAATATATTAGTGGTCTTGATATCACAAGTCTTATTTATTTATTTTGAGATAGGGTCTCACTCTGTCCCCAGGTAGGAGTGCAGTGGTGCAGTTAGGGCCAACTGCAGCCTCAACTTCCCTGGGCTGAAGCAATCCTCCCACCTCAGCTTCCCAAGTACCTGGGACTACAGGAACGCATCACTTGGCTAATTTTTGTATTTTTGGTAGAGATAGGGTATCACCATGTTGCCCAGGCTGTTCTCAAGCTCCTGGGCTCAAATGTTCTGCCCATCTCAGCCTCCCAAAGTGCTGGGATTACAGGCATGAGCTAGGGCATCCAGCCACAAGTCATTTTAAAAGGCAAAAGTTTAAGGGTAATAAGAGAACACTCATAAACTATCATTTTAATACTTTTTAGCAATAAATCAAACGTTTAGCAAAGATTTAGGTACTGTGACCATGATTTAGGTGAAGAGTATTTTAATAAATTAACTATTTTCAATTTAGACAACATTCAGACTTAGATATAACAGCACTGAAGTTAGAAACTAAATAAAATAACTTAGAAAATCAGTGTAATGTCCATTCTTTCTCAGATCTCAGTGATAATATAACTATCTAAATATAAAGTTGACTTTACTGTTGGCATAGCTAGATTGGAACCCAGTCTGAGACTGCAAGGATAGTGACTTCAAATATAGTGTTTCTTCTGTCTCTTGATCTTGCAGTCCACATTTCCTGAAATAGGATCTTCAAACTAAAAATTTAACCCGTTGCAAGAGGAATTGCTGCCTCCTGGTATGGAGCCCCAAAGGCAGGGATAGGGAGATGATTCCCCAAATTTCAAGCCAGAAGACAGACCTTTGGCCCTAACCCACATCTTCTTAACACGCAGAAAATAGATGAGGATAAGACTAAAACTGTCACATGAACATGTTGGCTTGAGAGAAATAGCTTGGGAAGAGATCAGTTATGCATATTTGTGCCTTCCCCAAAGCCACTACTTAGAGTCGGCCTTTTCCTTCTAGAAAAGGAGTGAGGAAAGGAAGATGAAGATTAGAATAGAAGCCAATGTCCCAATACCTCTAAGAAAGTAAAACTTTTCGTTTACAGAGAAGGAAAGTAAACTGGGAGAGGAATAGAATAATCCACCAAAAAGAACTATTTAAAGACATCAAGGAAATAGGGAATGGGTTATTTTGACTGGTGGAAAGAAGCTCATGTTTGTAATTCCAGCACTTTGGGAGGCCAAGGTGGGCAGATCATGAGGTCAAGAGATGAAGACCATCCTGGCCAACGTGGTGAAACCCTGTCTCTACTGAAAGTACAAAAATTAGCTGGTGGTGTGTGCCTGTATCCCAGCTACTTGGGAGGATGAGTCAGGAGAATTGCTTAAACCCAGGAGAAGGAGGTTGCAGTGAGTTGAGATTGTGCCACTGAACTCCAGCCTGGCAACAGAGCGAGGCTTGGTCTCAAAAAAAAAAAAAAAAAAAAAAGACAGAAAAAGAAGAAAAAGTTATATTAATGGGGGAGGATCACCGAAAATTATTTACAAAATAATTTTCAAATGCTTAATATTTACAGAGAAGTCACACACACACACACACACACACACACACACACACACACACATACACACACACGAGCTTGTCAGATGCCATTCTAAATGCTTCTAAATTCCTATGATGGCCTGAACTGATGGCTTTTGTCATCTGGAAAATGGCTCTTATTCTCACATCAAAGAAATAGGGTAGAAATAGCTTCCAAAAGCTAAATATCTGGGATATATTTCCTCTTTTATAAAAAAAATTCAATGTTTTTAATACCCTTAACTCCATGCTTATGCCCTCATCTGTTGACAATGCTTTCCAGATAGCTTCCAAATCCAGAACTTTTTTGCAAGCTGAAGTACATTTAATAAATGACTTCTCCACTACCTCTTTGCTTGCTGACAATTGAAGAAAGAATTGATTCTCTCACTTAAACTGCCCTATCTATGAGTGGCCAAGTATCACTGTGAGTGATGTTCTTCCAGTTCTGTGGAAATTATAAATTTGTCCAAAAAGAAAGTTTTGGAGTCACCAGAGTCACATCCATATGTCATCTCACCATCAGAGCCCCAGGTTCTGAATACCATTTCTTGACTGCATTCCAGTAGTCAGAAAGATGCCAAGCCCATCAAAGTTTATTCAACAGTTGGCAAGAAAAATTGAGGCACAAGTGATTAATAGCCAAACTGAAACCTGACTCTGCTGATGTCTATCATATTCCTATGATTCCTTTATTGCTTAGGAGTACTAAGAACTCTCTTATTTAAGAAAGTCTCTGTTGGAAAGGTTTCCATTGATTTTGGCAAACGTTTAAAAGAGAAAATAAATCCATACAAACTGGAGGAAGCATTTTGTCCCACATTAAGGTTTAGTTTAGGCTTATTCTACCAGGAGGCTAGAAAATAAGACATGTTATTTTTGTCAATTTTGTACTGCTATAACAGAATGGCTGAGACTGAGTAATTTATTAAAAAAAACAGAAATGTATTTCTTACAGTTCTGGAGCATGGAAAGTGCAAGATCCAAACTCCAGCATCAGATGCAGGCCTTCTTACAGCATCCTCACATAAAGAAAGGTAGAAGGGAGAGAGAGAGAAAGAGGGGGTGGGAGGGAGGGAGGAGAGAGAGAGATAGCGAGCCCATTTCTGCAAGTCTCTTTAATAGCAGCATTAATCCATTCATGAGGGAAGGGACTTCATGACCTAAACATCTTCCAAAAGTTCCCAGCTACCAACACTGTTGCATGGAGGATTAATTTTCTAACACATGGATTTTGGAAAAGATACATTAAAACCACAGCACATACATTTCAAGAGAAATAACACTGGATGTTGGCAAATAAACAGAAAGTCCAAGTACTGGTGAGTGCTGAGCGATCTGATTAAAGGTCATAGGGTGAAAGCTGAGATTAAAAAGAATAAGATTAGGACTATGGACTGAATTCAGATTATAAAGGGTCAAAGTCAGGAGACAGATCCAAGATGGCCGATTAAGAGCAGCTCAGGATTGCAGCTCCCAGGGAAAGCATGAAGGGTGAGTGGATGCCGCATTTCCAGACAAATTTTTATTGCCCACAGATGAGGAGATTCCCAGGCGGAGGAGCCCCATGGGTCACCAGAGTGGCTGTTTTGGCCAGCGTGGCTACCTTAGCTGGCATGGCTGTTTTGGCCAGCGCCCCAATGTGGTGGTTCTCCACACAAAATACACAGGTCTGGGTGCCATTTTAGATAGCAATTGGAGCTCCTGGGAGACAGAGTTGCCCATTCAACTGATAAAAAAGGGGACTGAAACAGGGAGCCAGGCTAGGAGATTCCTGAGGGAAAAAAGCACCACGAATCTCAGTGTGGCTGTTGCAGCCAGTGCAGTGGGTCACTGCACAGGAAATCACACAAATCCTGGCACCTTTTCAACAGGTGACTGGAACTCCTGGGAGACAGAGTCAACCGTTCAACTAAAAAAAAGAAGAAAAGGGCTCTGAGGCAGTGAGCCAGGTGATCAGGCTTGGCTGGTCTGACTCCCACAAAAAAAAAAAACAGCAATATGAAATGCTCTGGATTGAGAGTTTCACAGCAAGTACAGCTGAACCCAGGACAGTTCAGCTCTGTGGGGCGGGGGGGGCGTCCACCATTACCGAGGCAGTCCACCACTGCGGAGGTAGTCTGCCACTGCTGAGGCAGCCCACCATTACAGAGACAGTCCGCCATTATAGAGGTTAGCCGTCATTGCCGAGGCAGTTCTAACTATATCCATATAAACAGAACTGCAGGAAAATTCCCACAGCAGCTAGGCGGAGCCCACAGCAGCTCAGCAAAGCCTCTGCAGGCAGACAGTGACTAGGCTGCCTCCTCACTGGGCAGGGCAGCCCTGAAAAAAGGCAGCAGCATAACAGAAACTCATAATTAAAGCCCGAATTCCCTGGGACAGAGCACTGGGGAAGAAAATGGAAGGGAGGGGTTATGAGTTCCGTTGCAGCAGACTTAAATGTACCTGCCAGCAGCTCTGAATGAACAACGGAGCTCACAGCTCAGCACTTGAGCTTCTATAAAGAACAGACTGTCTCCTCAAGCAGTTCCCTGACCCCCATATATAAAAAGAGTCACCTCATAAAGGAGAGTTCAGACTGACATCTGGCAGGTAGCCTTCTGGGACAAAGAAAGCAGAAGAAGAAACTGGCGGCAACCCTTGCTGTTCTGTAGCCACTGCAGGTGATCCCCAGGTAAGCAGGGCCTGGAGTGGACCTCAGTTCTATAGCAGAGGTACCTGAATGTTAGAAGGAAAACTAAGAAACAGAAAGAAATAACTTAATCATCAACAAAAAGGACGTCCACCAAGAGACCCAATCGGAAAGCCAACAACTACACAGACGGCAGGTGCACAAATCCACAAAGATGGGAAGAAACCAGCACAAAAAGGATGAAAACACCCCAAATAAGAATGCCTCTCCTCCTACAAGGGATCACAACTAATCACCAGCAAGGGAACAAGGCTGGATAGAGAATGAACGTGATGAATTGACAGAATCAGGCTTCAGAAGGTGTGTAATAAGAAACTTCTCTGAGCTAAAAGAACATGTTCTAACCCAATGCAAAGAAACTAAGAAACTTGAAAAAAGATTTCACAAAACGCTAACGAGAATAAACAACTTGGAGAGGAATATAAGTGAATTGATGGAGCTGAAAAATGTAACACGAGAATTTCACGAAGCATACACAAGTTTCAACAGCCGAATTGATCAAGCAGAAGAAAGGATATCAGAGGCTGAAGATCAACTCAATGAAATAAAACGAGAAGGCAAGATTAGAGAAAAAAGTGTAAAAGGAATGAACAGTCTCCAAGAAATATGTGACTATGTGAAAAGACCTAATCTATGTTTGATAGGTGTACTTGAACCTGATGGAGAGATTGAATCCAAGCTGGAAAATACTCTTCAGGATATTATCCAGGAAAACTTCCCCAACCTTGCAAGGTAGGCCAATATTCAAGTCCAGGAAATACAGCAGACACCACAAAGATATTCCTCAAGAAGATCAACCCCAAGGCACATAACCGTCAGATTCACCAGGGTTGAAATGAAGGAGAAAATGCTACGGGCAGCCAGAGAGAAAGGTCGGGTTATCCACAAAGGGAAGCCCATCAGACTCACAGCAGATCTTTCAGCAGAAACACTGCAAGCCAGAAGGGGCCAATATTCAACATTCTTAAAGAAAAGAACTTTCAACCTAGAATTTCATATCCAGCCAAACTAAGCTTCATAAGTGAAGGAAAAATAAAATCCTTTGTGAACAAGCAAGTACTCAGAGATTTCATCACCACCAGGCCTGCTTTACAAGAGCTCCTGAAAGAGGCACTAAACATAGAAAAGAACAACCAGTACAAGCCACTCCAAAAACATACCAAATGGTAAAGAGCATCAACACAATGAAGAAACTGCATCAACTAACAGGTAAAACAGACAGCTAGCATCAAAATGGCAGCAACAATTTCATAAATAACAATATTAACCCTAAATGTAAATGGGCTAAATGCCCCAATCCAAAGACACAGACTGGCAAACTGGATAAAAAGCAAAAACCCATTGATGTGCTGTATCCAGGAAACCCATCTCACATGCAAGGATATTCAAAGGCTCAAAATAAAGGGATGAAGGAAGATTTGCCAATCAAATGGAGAGCAAAAAGAAGCAGGAGTTGCAATCCTAGTCTCTGATAAAATAGACATTAAACCAACAAAGACCAAAAGAGACAAAGAAGCGCATTACATAATGGTAAAAGGATCACTGCAACAAGAAGAGCTAAGGATCCTAAATATACACACACCCAATACAGGAGCACCCAGATACATAAAGCAAGTTCTTAATGACTTACAAAGAGACTTAGATGCCCACACAATAATAGTGGGAGACTTTAAAACCCCATTGTCAATACTAGACAGATCAACAAGGCAGAAAATTAACAAGGATATCCAGGACTTGAACTCAGATCTGGACCAAGCAAACCTAATAGACATTTACAGAACTCTCCAACCCCAAATCCACAGAATATACATTCTTCTCAGCATCACATCACAACTACTCTAAAATTGACGACATAATTGGAAGTAAATCACTCCTCAGCAAATGCAAAAGAATGCAAATCATAACAAACACAGTGCAATCAAGTTAGAACTCAGAATTCAGAAACTAACTCAGAACTGCACAGCTTCATGGAAACTGAACAATTGGCTCTTGAATGTTGACTGGATAAACAATGAAATGAATGTCAAAATAAATGTTTAGATGTTCTTCGAAACCAATGAGAATGAACACACAACATACCAGAATATCTGGGACACATTTAAAGCAGCGTCTAGAGGAAAATATATGGAAATAAATTCCCACATGAGAAGCAAGGAAATATCTAAAATCGATACCCTATCATCAAAATTGAAAGAGCTAGAGGAGCAGGATCAAAAAAACTCAAAACCCAGCAGAAGACAAGAAATAACTAAGATCAGAGCTGAACTGAAGGAGACAGAGACACAAAAAAACACTTCAAAAAATCAATAAATCCAGGAGCTGGTTTTTTGAAATGATCAACAAACTAGACAGACCACTAGCCAAATTAATAAAAAAGAAAAGAGAGAAGAATCAAATAGATGCAATAAAAAATGATAAAGGGGATATCACCACAGTTTCCACAGAAATACAAACCACCATCAGAGATTATTACAAGCAACTCTATGCACACAAACTAGTAAACCTGGAAGAAATGGATAAATTTCTGGACATTTGCCTCCTCCCAAGCCTAAACTAGGAAGAAGTCGAAACCCTGAATAGATCATAACAAGGGCTGAAGTTGAGGCAGCAATTAAGTGCCTACCAACCAAAAAAAGCCCAGGTCCAGATGGGTTCACAGCTGAATTCTACCAGACACACAAACAGGAGCTGGTACCATTCCTTCTGAACTATTCCAATCCAAAAAGAGGGAATCCTTCCCAAATCATTTTACGAGACCATCATCATCCTGATACCAAAACCCAGCAGAGACTCAGCAAGAAAAGAAAATTTCAGGCCAATATCCATGATGAACATAGATGCAAAAATCTTCAATAAAATACTCGCAAACCAACTGCAATAGCACATCGAAAAACTTATCCATCATGATCAAGTAGGCTTCATCCTGGGGATGCAAGGCTGGTTCAACATACGCAAGTCTATAAATGTAATTCACCACATAAACAGAACCAAACACAAAAACCACACTATTATCCCAATTGATGCAGAGAAGGCCTTTGACAAAATTCAACAGCCCTTTATGCTAAAAACCCTCAATAAACTAGATATTGATGGAACGTATCTCAAAATAATAAAAGCTATTTATGACAAACCAACAGGCAATATCATACTGAATGGGCAAAAACTGGAAGCATTCCTTTTGAAATCTGGCACTAGACAAGTATGCCCTCTCTCACCACTCGTATTTAATATAGTATTGGAAGTTCTAGCCAGAGCAATCAGACAAAACAAAATAAAGTGTATTTAATTAGGAAAGGAAGAAGTCAAATTGTCTCTATTTGCAGACGACATGATTGTATACCTAGAAGACCCCATCGTATCAGCCCAAAATATCCTGAAACTGATAAGCAACTGCAGCAAAGTCTCAGGATGCAAAATCAATGTGCAAAAATCACAAGCATTTCTATACACCAATAACAGACTTAAAGAGAGCCAAATCAAGAACGAACTGCCATTCACAATTGCTACAAAGAGAATAAAATACCTAGGAATACAACTAACAAGGAACATAAACGACCTCTTCAAGGAGAACTACAAACCACTGCTCAACGAAGTAAAAGAGGAAACAAACAGATGGAGAAACATTCCATGTTCATGTTTAGGAAGAATCAATATCATGAAAATGGCCATACTGCCCAAAGTAATTTACAGATTCAATGATATCCCCACCAAGCTACCAATGACCTTCTTTATAGAACTGGAAAAAACCACCTTAAACTTCATATGGAACCAAAAGAGAATCCACATAGCCAAGTCAATTCTAAGCAAAAAGAACAAAGCAGGAGGCATCACACTGCCAGACTTCAAACTATGCTACAAGGCTACAGTAATCAAAACAGCATGGTACTGGTACCAAAACAGAGATATAGACCAATGGAACAGAACAGAGGCTTCGGAGGCAACACCACACATCTACAAACATCCGATCTTTGACAAACCTGACAAAAACAAACAATGGGGAAATGAGTCCCTGTTTAATAAATGGTGTTGGGAAAAATGGCTAGCCATGTGCAGAAGGCAGAAACTGGACCCCTTCCTGACATCTTACACTAAAATTAACTCCAGATAGATTAAAGACTTAAACATAAGGCCTAACACCATAAAAACCCTGGAAGAAAATCTAGGCAAAACCATTCAGGACATAAGAGTAGGCAAGAACTTAATTACCAAAACACCAAAAGCATTGGCAACAAAAGCCAAAATAGACAAATGGGACCTAATCAAACTCCATAGCTTCTGCACAGGAAATGAAACAATCATCAGAGTGAACCGGCAACCAACAGAATGGGAAAAAAATTTTGCAACATCTGACAAAGGGCTGATATCCACAATCTACAAAGAACCAAAACAGATTTACAAGAAAAAAACAAGCCCATTCAAAAGTGGGCAAAGGATATGAACAGACACTTTATAAAAGAAGACATACATGAGGCCAACAAACATGAAAAAATGCTCATCATCACTGGTCATTAGAGAAATGCAAATCAAAACTACACTGAGATAGAATCTCATTCCAGTTAGAATGGCGATCATTAAAAAATCTGGAGACAACAGATGCTGGAGAGGATGCAGAGAAACAGGAACACTTCTTCAGTGTTAATGAGAGTGTAAATTAATTCAACTATTGTGGAAGAGAGTGTGGTGATTCCTCAAGGACCTAGAAATAAAAATTCCATTTGACCCAGCAATCCCATTACTAGGTATATAACCAAAGGATTATAAATTATCCTACTGTAAGGACACATGCACACAAATGTTCATTGCAGCACTGTTTACAACAGTGAAGACCTGGAACCAGCCCAAATGGCCATCGATGATAGACTGGAAAGGGAAAATGTGGCACATATATACCATGGAATATTATGCAGCTATCAAAAACGATGAGTTTGTGTCTTTTGTAGGGACATGGATGAACCTAGAAACCATTATTCTTAGCAAACTGACAGAAGAACAGAAAATCAAACACCACATGTTCTCACTCATAGGTGGGTGTTGAACAATGAGAACACATGGACACAGGGAGGGGAGCATCACACACTGGGGTCTGTCAGGGGGAAATAGAGGAGGGACAGTGCAGGGTGGGGAGTTGGGGAGATATAGCATGGGGAGAAATGCCTGATACAGGTGATGGGGAGGAAGGCAGCAAATCACACTGTCATGTGTGTACCTGTGCAACAAGATTGCATGTTCTTCGCATGTACCCCAAAACCTAAAATGCAATTTAAAAATGCATAGTGTAAGATAGGTGCAAAATCCTCTGATACTTTAGAAATGAAATCTTATTTATTCAAATAATAAAAAGACTAATTCCTTAAAATAAATAAATAAATAAATAAAGCACCAAAGTCACTAGGATGAGAATATGGGATATTTATACCCACAATAAGAAAAATTAAGAGAGTTTGAGAAGCGGAGTTAACGAATTAAACTTGGCCTTAATAACGAAACTTTGGCAGCAAAGGAATTCGAGGGACAAGAGGAAAGCATGGACACCAGTTACCAAGTTGGCACAATAGATTGCTCCTGTACTGTGTGCCTGAAATATGGCAATGGAAATGCATTTAGACACAATATGGGAAGTCAAGAATACATTCCTGTGGATTTGGTTTTACTCATTGGATTTGGAAGCAGTACCCTTGACAGTGCTTCTTTAAAGGCAAAAACACCTGACTTTTAGTACAGTTTCAAAATTTTATTTAAGGAATAGAAACAATAGTGCTAAAGTGGATAAGAGTATTGCAGTATTTTGAAGGGCATTGATGGCCTTAGCACATTCCCCTAGTATGGTCTTAATGATTACTGATTGATGGGAAAAATACACAAACAAAACATGAGCCTATCAAACTGAAATGTCACCTCGTTTTATCACTGTCATTGTTGCCTTCATATTCCTGTTGGAATAGTTCTGAGTCCTATACATTTTCAAGAACCTAGCTCTCCTAAAAATGTTCCCCGGTTGTTTCTTGAATGTCCCCAAACGATGTTTCCTAGTGACTCATAAATAAGTGTAACAATCAGCACTTTATCTCAATGATACTCTTTGCCTGATATATTCATTTATTGAGTTTTAATGCCTTCCAAGTCACTTGAAGGCAAATTGTTAATACTTCCAATTCAATTGCTGCCACTGCTCATAGGTCTTCTGCAATTGAATACTGGTTGCTGTGTCAGGATTCATGGAACCTTGTGCTTCTAAACCTGACAGCTTTCACAGTTCTGAGGACATTTGCCTTCTCTTCAGGTCTGTGCCATTTTTTGTCATGAAAATCATGAAACGGATGTGATTTGGGTCAAGCTCTCAATAACTCAGAAAAAGAAAGGTTTTCCAACTTCTGCTTCGTACCCTTCTAAATATAAAAGATTGTCATACAAGTAGAGTAGGGAAAGATGCAAAAATATATTCTCCAAAGTCTCTATTCCCTTACCAGTTTCAAAAACTGTCCCTAAACAAGATGATTCTCAGACCAAACGGAAATAGAAATGTGAGTTTGTGTGTGTGCTTGGGGTGATGGGAGGTAATGGTGCTGGTTTGACAGAAAAAAATGGTTTCATCACATTCCAGATCCCTCATATGGAATTTTTGGGGCCAGATGTGTTTTAGAATTCAAAATGGTTCTGATTTTAGAAAGGAAACCCCATGTACAATATAACACCACCATTACTCTGTCTCTAGAAAAATGTATGACTATTTATAGAAAAAGGAAAAGACTGTGTATCACCTCCTGTTAGGTCAAGTCAAGTGAAATTTTGACACCAAATGATGCACAAAATACTTTCAACATTTAGGGTTTTTTTTTTTTTTTTTTTTTTTTTTTTGGAGATTTTAGAACAGCAGATTTGTGGACCTTATCAAGGCCTCATAGCTGCTTATGAGCCAAAATAGCTTTGCCAACCACAGCTATTTGCTGCTACAAGTTTTTCCTTAGTTTGCATATTGGTGGAAAATGAACTTCAGTTAAATTCCCTAAGCCTTTTCTTTCTTCACAGGCTATTTCAAGAGTATGATTATTCCTCAAGTCCTTGGAAATTCTATAGTATCTTAAGAATGAAATTACCAAAATGTGTTTCACCATCCTTGCATTAGCTTGACTTTATTGTATATTTAGACTTAAATTAATTTTGTTCTTCCATTGAAAAGGTAAACTCTAAAGTTTTATTTGAATTTTCCTATGTTGTTTTTGGATTTCTATTTTGGAGCTGGAGGATAATTTCATATTATATCATGCAGTATTAATAGAGACATATTAGATTTTAGGGAATTTAAAAAAAATGGGCCAAGGCACACTGTCGAAAAAGAATGGACACAAAAGATAGGGTAAAGGCTTAATGTTTCATACAGAGAGAAGGACTGAATTCTAGCTTGTCTGTCTTTGCTGGGGCCTGACTTCCTTTTTGTTAGCTCAATCTGAACACCGCATTTTTGTGAATATGCATCACATTCATTTTGGATTATTTAATTTAACTTCCTTTCCAGATGAACTAGCATTATTAAATGCTTGCCATGGATGGGCAAACAGAGTTTATGCAGGCTATAAATATCTATGATTAGTTTGGTATAATTTATTGGAATCTAAGGTGTAGCAATTATGCATAATATTTTCTCCCAAGCTTGATAAACCATTTGGGAACAAAAAAGAAAAAAAATCTAAAAAGTAATTTATGCAAACCCTACGAATAATGGCATTGGCAAACTTTGTATTTCTCTGAGCTCCCGGTCAGCAGCACAAGCACACACATGATTGAAGCCCTGAGCTAAAGAGAAGAAAATAAGTTTGACGCCATATGCCTTAAAGATGGGCACGATGTAAAAATTATATTGCCTATGAAACCATTTTTGATCTTTCCAACATAGCTATTAATTTTGGTACAATACGGGTACTTCTATGATACTGAGGTCACTTCCCAAAGCTGATTGCTGCCAAACATATTTATCTACTACATTTATTATTCTAATATTATACACATACATAAATAGTGTTTTGATGTGTATACATTGCTCACCTTTTACATTATCTCTAGGCTTATATTTTCAATCAGCATTAAGATACTATGTTGGGTATGGGGCATGGTGTATCTTCTTTGTGCAAAACAGTTTAGGAATTGTAAATATAGGATTATAAATTTACCCCTACTTTCCAAGCCATCCAAATTTATTGCAGATGATTGCAAATGGACATACATAAAAACAAACATAATGCAGGTTAGTAGCAGTAAGTGCTATTATAGAGACCTACCTGAAATATAAGAGTACAGATGAAATATAAAAGAGTAAAGATGCATGCTATTGGGCAGAACTGGGAATCAATTTGGGAGGATGTGAGACATAAATAGGTTCCTGAAGGATAAATAGAACTTTGATAAAAATAGAGATAAAAAGTAGAGTTATTCCAGGTCTATGAATCACACAAGTAAAGACATAGAGACAAACTATTTTAAGATGAGACTGAGCCACAAGGGATAGAACAGGGGTAGAGTTAGAATGATGGATAGACTACAAAATGATTTGGGGCTAGATTTTCTGCCCATTTGGACTTCCCATTGCATCACTAACTGAATATTTTCCAACAACACATATATCTTCAGGCAACCCTCAGTCATTTCCAATTCCTCATTCCCCAAATCTCAATAATCATTTTGACTTCATTTTTCCATATTAATATTCACTAATTTGTCTACTTATTTAATTCATGCATGCAACAATATTTTTAATATGTACTATGAGAGAAAGGATAAAAATGAATAAAAAGGGAGAACTTGGTCTTGATAAATACACAGAAAATAAATTATAATACAGTATATTCGATATTATAATGCAGTTGTACAGAATGTTATAACAGTAATAATGCAATTCTGTTCAGTTTAACCAAAATTTACTGAACACCTGCAATGTGGCAGATAGCCCGCTAGCCATTTAGAATTTAAAGATGAGTGAACTTGGTCATTGCCCTCCAGCTGCTCGTAGTCTAAGGGAGAGTACAGAGAACAAGCAGATAATTTTACTACAGTGGCTAAGAATGTAGGCTGAGGTGTGCCTAGACCAGGAGGTGACCGACACTACTGCAAGGAGATGGTGGCATAAGTAACATTTCCTTTCCTATGTGAAGCATTCCATTCCTTAACCCACCATTCTTTTCTGGGAAAATCAATTGCTGAAAAGGGGCCCTATCAGCACCTTAGGAACCACTGAGAAACAGCAAGACCCAGCTAGGCAAACAGGAAACAAATGGTGGGTCAATTTAGGTACATACTTGAAAGGCTCAAAGGAGACATAAGGTGTGAAAACTAGACTTCAGATACAGAGAATCTTTATAATTTCCGTGGAGGAGATTTCTTTGTACTTTTCAAAGCCCTACCTTGATGGGGGTGATTTTATTCATCTTCATAGACTGAGAAAAGTCAAGGAGGATCATATGTGTGTCAAGGAGGGTGGTTTTGATGGCTAGAAAGTCGTAAGTGACCTCAGAATAAAATTTAGTAGAGTGTCTTGTTTGGGGGCAAGGGCTAGGGAAAAAGCAGTGTAACAAAAAAGTAAGTGAAGATAGTGAACAGTGACTACTTTGTCCTGAAAAGAACAAAAAAGAAAAGAAAAATGACCTGACTAGAAAAAGGAAAGGACTTTCTTATTACATGTTAACAATAACAAACTTACTAGCCAGTTGATTCCTTAACTATCCCCCAAGCACATCATTTTTTTTATTATCCTAAATTATATATATTTTGCCCTCTACCTCTCCAAATAGTATGTCATATTAAAGTCCATCTTTCTCTATTTAAGTCACACCAGATTACTTTAGTCCATACAAATTGAATTATTTGACCTATTTCTGTGTACTCTTGCACTTAATTCTAATTTGTCTTTATTATCCTCTCATTCCTTCAGTTCTACTCCACTATACCTATATAAAACTCTGTCTTCACTTTGTTAATAGCTAAGCATATCCATGTCTTCTTGACAATGTCTTGTCCATTATACCCAACTTGTTATAATACGTAATGAATATAGTATTAATCTTTTTTTTTGCATGCCTGTTTTAAGGTTTTACTCTCCATGTACTGAGTGTGCTATTATAAATCTATTTCTTCTTTTTAAATGTTAATTGTTTCCCATCTCAATCTTTATTTTTTCTTACTTAAAGGTCTTTTGCATTTTCTTCAGTTTCCATGTACAGATTTCTTAATCACTTTTTCCATTCGTTTTGGTAGCTGACAGTTTCAACTTCCATTATGGCTATTGTCCAAGACTACACATAGATTTTTTGCATTTAGAAGAGATGGTTTTATTTCATTTTACTTTAAAATCCATTCTGGGTGATGTACATAATTGTCAATTGTACATTTCAACATTAGCGGCTACATAAGATATTAATTACAACTGATTTGGTTGTAATGACAGAAATAAAACTCAAACTAGCCTAGGCAAGAAAGAGATATTTGTTTTAAAAGTACTAGAGTATCTCATATAGCCAATCCACTAGAAGTACCTGGGAGCATCTGGGGTTCAACTTTAATTGACCACAGGATGTCAATAGGGCTGTGTTGCCTCAATGGTTTATTTTCTAGGTGCTTGGATTCAGTTTCTTGCACTGTAGACCATCTTTATTCATATAAATGTAAATTTGGTTGCCAACAGCTGTTAAGCTTCACATCCCTTAGTTATAACCATCAGAGAGGACAGAGGAACAACTCTAGCTTAGGTCCAGATTTACACATATTATATATATATATATTTAAGTTTTCTACATTTACTATAATTACACACATATAAAAAATTTATACATTATATATATATATATTTGTGTGTGTGTGTGTTACAGAGTCTCAGTCTGTCAGCAGGCTGGAGTGGTGTGATCTCGGCTCACTGCAACCTCTGCCTTCTGGGTTCAAGTGATTCCCCTGCCTCAGTCTCCCAAGTAGCTGGGACAACAGGCACATGTCACCACACCTGGCTAAGTTTTTGTATTTTAGTAGATACACGGTTTCACCATATTGGCCAGGATGGTCTCAATCTCCTGACCTTGTGATTCACCTGCCTCGGCCTCCCCAAATGCTGGGATTACAGGTGTGAGCCACAGTATCCAGTCTGAATATATGTTATTAAATATAAATATTTGTATTTATATTTTATCAAATACAATACGTATATTAACATGTATTTAATAGATATTTTATATATTATTACAGTGAATGACTCTTGGAATCCATCTCCAAAAGCATCATTAAAGAATTAAGGATAATATAGCAGAGACCTGGCAACTGGAGACTTTCCCTCTTCCCATGGAAGAAAGAGGTGTACTAGGCACCATTCATTCATGGCTACTACAAATAATGTGTATGATATGACAGAAAGGACTTTATTGACTGCCTACCACTACATCACCCAGAGCCTCAAATTGGGTTACATAATTGTTTCACACAATGTAGAGTGTTATTAGAGACTAACTTGTCATCTTTTTCCAGGTAATACATCTATATTTCTCAATTGAGGAAGCAAAATAATATTTCTATGATTCAAGAAATCGGCTAGTTTTGTCTTGATGCCTCTATTATGAAAAGTAATGCCAGGTAATCAACTGGCACTGTGTTTAGCCAAAAAATCTTTTAAAAGTGATGCATGAAGTAAAAAATCAGAGCAGTTTTCTTCAGTTTCCATGTACAGATTTCTTCATCACTTTTACCATTCATTTTGGTAGGTGACAGTTTCAACCTCCATTTCATAAACTGTAAAATGTGAACATTATTTCTAGTAACTTAGTAAGTTAGCTGTTTCTGTGTTTATTACAAATAATTTGATTCTTCCAGAATATAGCAGAATTCTGCTCTCTAAGAAAATATATCACAAACATATATAAATCATTTTATACTCTAGTTTGTATTATTTTATATCATCCAGCCATATGACTTTGATGTATACATGCTTCAAAATATAGTATATAATTTATTTTTAACTAGGGGTAAAATATATGTCAAATTTTAAAAGCCATCTGTATTATGCTCCTTAGAAAAACATATATATTAACTTTTGCCTAGAGTTTACTATGTAAACTTCAACACAGCTGATTATTACTGATATATTTTTTAAAGGTTCCACTTGATTTTTTTGGCCCTTTTAGGTAAATAATATTTTTTCCCTTTCTTAACAAAATTATCTAGATTATTGACTCTAACTAAGCTTTTTAGGTCCCTTAGGGACATTCAGCACTTTTCCTTTTCCCTCTCCTATATTTCTTTCATCAGCTTTGAAAATCGTAATTATCATTAGTTATATAATAAAATTAATGAACTAATCTTAAGTGCTTTCATTGTGTCAGGTACTGTACTTAATATTGACACTTATTTATTCATTTTAATAACTTTAATACATTTGTCCAATAAGTATGTATTAAGCTGCTATAATGTTGGGGACACAAAATGAAACAAAACAATTCTCTGTCTTCAAGTTCCCTATGGGTGGTGGAGGAAAGAATAGTGGAGCGAATAGATAGTATGTAGTGTCAAATAGTGATTAAGACCTATGAAGAAAGAGATACCAGGTTAAGAGATAGAAAGTGTCAGGGGTCGCTATTTTGAATGGAAGACCTCTGGAAGGAGGTATCATTTGAGCAGAGACCTGAACAAATTAAGAGCATAAAATATATGAATAGCTGAAGAAAGATTTCGACATTGGGATCTGCAAGTGTAAACTGTGACAGGAGACATTCAGAAAGCATGTATGGAAGAGAGATATAATTTGACTTACACTGATCGGTGTTGGTTAAAAGCACAGTTTCTAGAGCCAGAGTGCCTGAAGCTGGGTTAATGTGCCTCCACATTCTGGCTACGATTCTGGCAAATTACCTTACCTTTCTGGGCTTTGGTTTTCCCACTGAAACATAAGGATGATGTGTATCCCTTCCTCATAGTTTCGATTTGAAGACTAAGTGAGAAAATAAATCCATACAGAAAGATGAGCACAGCCTGTTGCATACAGTGAACACCTGAGAAATGTTAGCTATCATTCCTGTCATTTGTTTTTGTAATGTTGTGATCCAGGATTGTAAGAACCTTAAGTTTGGGGTATAATGGCTTCTACTTTATGGTCAGGACTTCTGGTACAACTGCACACCTAAGAAAGTAGACTACCATACACCTGTGCCTATGAAAGTGAGGACTCTGATATTGTTGGGGAGGGACTCTACACTCTCTTTAATTGCTTTCCATCAAAGGAAGAATAAATTGAGAATGATTAAATTAAGTGAACTGGAGAAAGCCTATTACTAATGTAAATCATTATAAAAGCTTCAGTAGGCAAAGAAGTAAAAAAGTAGAGAACATAATGTAGTATCTTTGGATAGTCTTCTGGTAGACAATTACGTTGCTAAAAGTGAGACAGTACCATTAATAATTGCACATTTCGTTTAGTATATAATTATTCATTGTGGCCTCGTGAGCTTTCTTAAGCTTAGAAATGGAAGTGACCCTTTTTTTATTCTGACTGTACTTATTCCTCTGAGTGTCTAAAACTGTCTCCATTTATCTTCATTCACCTTGTACCTAATGTATAAGGAAGGGAATACTTCTTTGTCTCTTTAAGACTAAAATGTCAAATGAAAACATTCATTCCTCTATAAGAAGACAAGGAATACTCACCTTCCTAGAGATAATAAACATGCTGACTTATTACATGTCTACTATCCCAACTGAAAATGATATTTCTGGACAGAAACTTTTTAAAAACAGCAGTCAATTGTGGTATGATACAATGGTTCTAAAACATCTCAATTATCTACTCAAAATATGTCATGAATTAACAAAAAAGGATAATTTCTTAGCGAAATGCTTAAAACTGCTAACCAGTAACTATTGCCTGACTACATACTTACCAAACAGATAATTATATCCTCTGTTTATAGAGTTCCTTTCAGTTGCAAATAAGTTTCATAACTAGCACCTTTTCTGATTAAAATACTACTACTTAGTTTATTAAGAGTACATACTATGTCCCAGATTCTTCTCACAACAGCTCTGAGGTAGATTCTATTACTCCCTAATTTACAGATCAGAAATTGATATGAAGAAATATGAAATAATTTCCCTCAATCTTTCAGAAATATTGAATTATTAAATCAGATTCCTGAATCTTCCCTTAAGCATCTTAAAACCTTATCCCTTACCCTGTGGTGAGATAACAGGGCAACTATTACCATTATCTTAATTAAAAAAAAAAAAAAAAAAAAAAAAAAAAAAAAAAAAAAAAAAAACATTCAAGATGTTAAGTAATTTGTCTAAGATGTCGTCAATGAGAAGCAAACCCTGGACAAGAATTTTAGTTGGGAAGAATGAAGAGTCCCACAGGCGAGTAATCATCAAGTGTTCCCCTTTCATGCAGTCACAAAGGAGAAAAGAAAATAGTTCAACACTGAAGTTTATCAAACTTAAAAAAAAAATCCGTTTCAACCAATTAGAGTTTCTAGTTATATAAAGATGAAATCTATACCTGACTCGTGACTAAATTAAGTTTACTTTCAGTTAGCTTTCTTTCCCTCTAAAATCTTCAAATTGTTTGTTTCATATAATCATTTTGGTCAGCCTCAAATCTGTATTTTTTACTGATCTTTACTGATCCTTTAAATCAAATAGCAACTCTTCCTCATCTCAATCGCCATCTGCCACATAACTATCACATTAACCACATTTATTAGCTTCATAGTGCCTATTATTATGTGAACATATTTATTTACTTGTCATGGTCTCTCTCCATTGCTACAATATAAGTTACATGACAAAATTACCTTATCCTTTTGGTTTGCTCCTATATCCCTCATGTTGAGATGAGTTCCTGGAGCATAGCAGATACTCAATAAATATTCAATGTATAAATGAATGGATTCAGCATAGTCACTGAGTTATAAAAAACAATGTAGGCACTGTGTGTATATGTGTGAATCTGTGTATGAGTAGATACATAGATACGCAGACACAGACACACACACACACACACACACACACACACACACACACACACACAGAGTGCTTTTTTAAAACAGCAGTTCTATTTTAACTCCAGTTATTTAATTAGCAATCAGATCCCCAACCATATTGTTAACACTTGGAAAGAGGCCTAATGAAAATATAAATTCAAAGTTGTCTCTAATGAGGGACAACAAGCCAAGAGAGAATTAAAAACCTATCCACCATACTTGATTAGAAAGGATCTCAAGCCCATCAGATTCAGAAGTATTTCAGTATTGAAGTTTGATGAGCAATGTAAGAAGCTTTGAGAAAACAATGAAATGACTTAAAATCACTCAATGAGTAGTCAGGTTACAGTGTATAGTTTAAAAAGAATCCTCAAAGTGTGTTATAAAATATTTAACTAAAATAATGCAGACAGATCTGGCACTGAATCAGGATGTCCTAATATTTTTGTGGCTTTCCTGCTTAAATTAAAACAAGAGATTATATAGATCCAATTTACAAAATTTGTGAGCTCAAAAGTTGTATATTTGGGGAAATAATAGACAAACCAATTAAATATTATTACGAAGCTTAGTTAATCTAACTCATACCATCTCCACAACAAAATCGCCAGTTATTGATGTGACCCAAATTCAGTCTTTGCATATTACTCTTTAGTGGTTACCATGGATTTGAGCCAGATTTTGAAAAAGCTTTATGAAGCTGATATTTGATTGCCATCCTTGATCCCCTAGGCTTAAGCTCTCCTGGCATTACACTACAAATTGCAGACACTGATAAAAAGGTTCATAAAAAATTGAGATACCAGTTTTGGAAGGAAGCTATGTAATGTCGTAGGCTCCAATAACAAAATAACTGAGCCAGCCGTGGAGTATAGGAAAGGTTTTCTGAAAAAAGGGCTTGAAATTTGATTGTAAGACTGAGCCTAAGTTCACCATGGTGAAAAGGAGGAGAGGGAAAAGGAGGCAGACAGAACAATATGACCAAAGTTCCTAGTAGTGGAAAATATGGAGCTCTAAGGAGATTGTACAGCCCATAATATAGTCAAAGCTGAGATCCTGAAGTGGCAAGAAGTGCTATAGAGGTGGGAGAGGTGGGCAAGTACAAGAGCATGATGGATCTTGTAATATGGTTGAAAGATGTTCTGCTTTTTTCTTATACCAGTGAAAAGCCTTTCTGCTTTTCTCTTATATCAATAATAATGAAGTATGTGTGTGTGTGTGTGTGTGTCTGTGTGTGTCTGTGTGTGTGTATGTGTGTCTGTGTGTGTGTGTTTATGTACATGAAGAGAAAGAGAGTCATATATTAAGCTTGGGAGAGAGGTATTAATGGAAGAGAATCAGTTTGAGAGGTTAAATGTATGATTTTTCAGTGCTCTCAAGAGCAATAATGTAGGCAGGAATACTTTAACTTTTAATCACTTCCTTTGGAAATCCTCACCATACTACCAATTTCCAGTTCATGCTCAGTGGCTTCTTTAACCTGAGGAACTGATTGACTTCGCATTTATAGAACTGGTCACTTCACTACTGTTGTTGCACTTAGTGATTTAGAATGGAGGCAAACCAGTTCTAAACTAAAAAAAATGAATGGAGTAGAATCTGCAGGTTGGTGACATAGAATCCCATCTTCTTCTCTTCATTTCTGATAGACTTACTTTTTCCATTTGGATATGAATCCCTGCCCCATAAAGCTAATTATCTCAGGGGAATACGTAGACTTAACCACAAAACAGTGTAAGGTCCAATACAAAGTAAAAATGCAGGTTTCTTGTTAATAATTATTCAGAATTTCAAGAAGATGCTAGCAGAGCATTAAATTAATAATGGTGCTCTTCTAAGTCCAAACCCTGTGCTACTGCATAGGTAGCATCACCACGAAGTCAGTTCTTAGAATGTGTCCTGTCTCAGCCCCCTATAAAACCATCGGGTCTCCTGAGAACTCACTCACTATCATGAGAACAGCCCCCATGATTCAGTTACCTCTGAAGAGGTCCCTTTCTCGACATGTGGGAATGATGGGTACTACAATTCAAAATGAGATTTAGGTGGAGACACGGCCAAACCGTATCAGTCCCCAAACGTGTATGGGTCTGAAATTTCCTCAGTGAAGCATGGTGGGGAAGAGGTCAGTCTGCTCAGTGGCCTCTGCACATTTTTCCATTCCTTGGGAGAGAGAGAAAGGAAGAAATGATCTCTTTGCTTTCTCTACATTTGATGACTGAAAATGTTGCATCCACCCTAAATGAAGCAAACATTTATGATGACAGAAGTGCAGAAATTGAAAGAATGCAGAGAGTTGATCACATTGTTGAACTCATAAATCAACCAACTCAGACACCCATCATAATTCACGACTTCTTGTTATACCAGGTAATACACTTTCTTTATTGTTTAAGTCATTTTGAGTCAGGGTTTTTGGTATTAGAAGGTAGAAGCATTTCGATTGACAAAAATAATAAAGTCTCTGAAACTAACTTTGCTGAAAGTAGTTTCTTATTTGGTAGGTAATATTTGCTGCATTGTTAAATATTTTTAGAGCTTGGAAGAAATGAGTATTACGTAGGAAAACAGAGGTTGGCACTTCATTTCTCGAAAAATAAAGCGATCATAGACATAAAATAAAATGCAATAACATGATCTCTGTTGGTATAATCTAAGAAAATAAATGTTTAATTGCAAGATAACTTCTAGGTGAGTAACAATATTCCAGGATTGCTTCTTCTAACATTACAAATGAATATGTGAATATGTATTTTTATGCTCTTTTTCGTGCTAAAATTTTTTTGTGATGGAACAAGATATCATCCAGAGCTCTCAAAGGGCAAAAGAGAAGGACCACACAGTCTATCAGATAAGCAAGCATTGGAACAAGAGAACAGCTATGAAAATCAATTGGAATAAAATTTTGTAAAAGAAAAGTGAAAGCATTTTCCCTGAGGAATTAATTAGCATAGCTATCCCAATCTGCAACACCCTCTCCATCCATTTTCTTCTCAAAGTGTATGTATGATTACACCCATTCCTTAAACTTGTGACAAAAGAAGAAAAAAGCCAGTGGATCTATTTCATTTACTGAGGGGAGTCTGTAAGATTAATAAAAAATATATACTCTGGTTTTTTTTCACTCACAAAGCTGTTTGTGGTAGTTGATGTGAGCACAAAATATGATCACATCTAGTTGTTCTATGGTCACATAAAGCCTGATACTCTTGGCTATGGCAGCTGTGAACCTATAATAGAGGCAATAAGAGGATAGAGTCAAGTTCAACTCCAGATCTGACTTAGAAGCCTATGTTTGTAACTCTCACAAATCACAATCTCTACCTGAACATAAAATCATAGCTGAAATAGAAGGAACCTTATGCTGGGATGATAAAAAGAAAGTAAAAACAAAAGCTGCCAAGGAAGGTAAGCTAAGTCTAAATTGTAGTGACTCTGTGGCTGAGTGAATCTTTAAGATTACGTGGGGATGTTTTAGGGAAAAACAAAAATAAAGTAAACTTCCAGGCAGTGAGAAAAATACATAAGTATTTATTGAAGTTCAGTCTTACAGATGATTTTGGGTTGTTGTGGATATTAGAACCTATTAGGGAGGTTACTTTAACAATAAGTAACTTTATGCAAAAGGTACTTTGGGTCAGGAAAAGAGGCAGCAGTGAGTTCCTACACCGTGATTTTATCCCAGCCCCCAAGAGAACTTAAAATCCTCTTAGGAAACAAAAAAATTAAAAAGTAAAATGTTAAATGAAAATAATACATTTAAATAATGTTTCAATGTAAACCACAGGGAATATATTATATGGAAATAAATGACCACTTTCCAAATGGATGATACAGACTGAATTTTTAGAAGCTCAAAATATTTATATTTGTTTGTTGATGGACATTTAGCTTGTTTGCATAGGTTGGCATTTTGTGAATAATGCTGAAATGAACATCGGAGGGAAGAAGCCTTACGGATCACAAAGTACACCTTAAATACACACAATACAATTTTTGAAATACTTGGAAGTTATTTTTAAATAGATTGGTCAGGAAGTTGTGTATAGAGAGAAAATTTGAGCTAGGTTTCAAAGGATAGGTTAAATGCATAGCATAGGAATGAGCTGGATTTCCAGGATGGTGGGAAATCATGAGCAAAAGTGCAACATTAGATGAGAGCACGTGGAACTAATGTGAGCAAAGTTGGAACTTCATGGAAATAAACAGAAATAGGACAAAGTGGAAAGGTGGTTGGTGCCAAGTCCTGGATGACTTTGACTATGAGCCTATAACTTTGAAACTAACCATCATAGATAATCTCATGAGTTAGCTGAGTGAGATGTGAAAGTCTAATTTAGAGTCGCACATCTGGCAATTCAGTGCAGGATGAAATGAAATGAGAGAGAGGTTAGAGTCAGTGAAATCATTTAATTGGCAAACATAGCATGACAAATTAGGATATGGATGTGGCAACAGGTATGGGAGAATAAAGATTATAAGAAAAAGATTAATAAAAGTTATTAACTGATGGGATAAGAAGGTGAGTAATAATGAGGAGTCTCTGATCATTGTCATACCTTAGCCACATGAACAAATTCGGGTGTTGAACAATGAGAACACATGGACACAGGGAGGGGAGCACTACACACTAGGGTCCGTTGGGGGGAAATGAGGGAGGGATGGGGGGTGGGGAGGTGGGAAGAGATAGCATGGGGAGAAATGACAGATACAGGTGAGGGGACGGAAGGCAGCAAACCACACTGCCATGTGTGTACTTATGCAACAATTCTGCATGTTCTTCACATGTACCCCAAAACCTAAAATGCAATTAAAAAAAAAAGGAAAAAAAAGATGACAACAGACCATGTAAGTGGAAATATCAAGCAAGCTTCCTTGTAATAGAAAGCAGAATATAGATCTGAGAGGTCTCCTCATGGAGAAAACTGTTGTGATTATTGATGGATCCTTTAAAGTGCAAAGCATAGGCAAAGAATTGCAGAGACACTGTGCTTCCTTTCCATAGAGGCACTGGCTCATTTCTGTACCTGGAAAGTTCTTGTCTAGTTTCTTACCTGGAGATCTTCCGCTTACCTATAAAGTCTCAGCACAGAAATCATTCCAGCATGGCTATCTCTGACAACTGCAGAGTATTTTTGTTTCTTATTTTGGTCTTTCTGGCACCTATTCATTAATTTACCAAATAGTCATTGAGTTGCTAGTACAGTTTTGACATTGTTCTAGCTGTAGAAAAACCAGTGGCAAACAGATAAACAGTTTCCTTGTTTGCATGCATCTGTGTATATTTTAGTTGGATTAGACAGCCAACCAATCAATCAAACTGTCCACTATATATATTTTCGGTGGTGATGAATTGTGTTTTAAGAGGGGATCTATTATAGATCATGCAGTCAGAGAAGTCTGATAGACTAAACAGGATCCAACCACAGACGTAAAGGAAGTACATGAGAAAAACCGTGACAAGAATGGAAAGAGAAAGTTTAGGGAGAGTAACCAGCAACTGAAATGATCTGCATGCTTAGTATGTTTGAGAATCAACAAAGACTAATGCAACTGGAGTTGAATTGTAATATTAGGGGTAGTGCTACGTGTCAGGAAAGAGTATCAGAAAAGGATTGAAGGACCAGATCTTTAAAGTCCTGTAGGTCATGCTGAAGAATTTGGGATATTATTGGAGGATGTTGACCAGGGAGGTCAACTAGTTGAGTTATCCTGATTCTAACAAGCAATCTCATAAGTGAAAGTGTCACCAGTGGAGGTGAAGAAGGCCTTAAAGTACTAGTAGATCACACGAAGCAACACTAAAGTATGGTGAGAAATTTGCAAATGCTGACATGGTTTAAAAATGGGGGAGATTGGAGACTGAAAAGTAGAAGGGAGGGGGAAAGAAAAAGAAAAGAGAAAGGTTGTGGTCCATACTGAAGCGTCTATTTCTTCTATCAGGCTGTGCACTGTCTCCAACCTGCTCATGGAGCCTCGCTGCTTCCTCCTGGGGACAGTATCCCTAGGGTGTGTGGAACTGACTGACCCAGGAAATTAAGCCAAGAACAGGATATTTTATAGCTCATGATTGAGGTGGGGCATAAAGAGTCAGTCCCTTTTCTTTGAGGGCAACTCTGAACTGCAGTTCAAGCTCTAGAACTCTCGCCTATGGGCCAGGCCAAAGCTACACTTCCTGAGAACACATCCTTGCTGAATTCTTGAATCCCTTCCCTATCACATCCAGCTTTATTCACCTGCTTTCAGGGTTCCCTAAGAAGCACTAGCTGATCAATTACAGTCAGGCTTGGCTTCTCAGAAACCTGACTTAAGACAGATCTTGTATTTTCTGCTGTTTTCATTTCTCACAGAATCTAATAAAATTCTCAGAATGACATCAGTCCTAATTAATATTTGCTGAATTAAAGAATAGACCTTAGAGTTATAAAAGACTGGAGAATACTATCTATCAACAATACTGTGAAAATATTGTGAAATACCATGTGATATCATCACATTAAGGGTATTTATTTCCAATTTATATGGTTTGGGTAAAACTGACAGAGTAAGAATACACAGGAATACATAATTATTTTGGTTTTATTTTATGAGTAAATCATTCAAAATTTTATCAGTCACCCCTCCTATGTTTAAGTGCATGATATTTGCCACCTTTTAAGTCCATAATACAAACAATTTTGGTGAATTAACTTGAGTACTTTCTGTCTCATCTTAATACCCTCATTAGACACTGATGAATATGCTAAGCTGTAGCATCTTGCTGTCTCCCATGACATTTAACTTTAGTCACCTGACCACACAGGAATGCTAAGAAAGAGTTTGATTATTTGCTGAGATTGTACATGTTAAACCGAATGCACATGATGTGATGAGATAAATCATAAGAACACTCTATGCTTAGTTGGTAGTCCATGATTATAAT
The DNA here is from genome assembly GCF_048565385.1 of Saimiri boliviensis. Taxonomy (NCBI): domain Eukaryota; kingdom Metazoa; phylum Chordata; class Mammalia; order Primates; family Cebidae; genus Saimiri; species Saimiri boliviensis. The sequence continues at coordinate 17,996,466 of NC_133468.1, forward strand.
ATTTGGTTCCCTTAAGACAAAGAGTCATTTTAAAATTATATTCTCTAGTCAATTCAGAGAGTCTGATTTTTCCTAGTTATCGTACATCTATCTCTTCTTTTTCCTATTCTTTCTACACATCCCAAAGCTTGTCACTCACTGCCATGGAAAATTTCATAATTTTCTTAGATATCATCTGGCGTACCTTTTTGTTTAGTTTGGTCTTATGCACTTTTAGGTTTTATTTTGTTTTCTCATTGAACTTTCCACTCTATTAACACCAATATTCCACATGTCTCTTGTTATATGCTTTATGATCATATATCCATTTTGAATGGCCAATATAAGTAAAGATTCCTTACTAATTACAAGGTTTATTATAACCATTTCAATGTAATATAATCAGGAATTTTTAGCTTTGTTAGTTTTATAATATTCTTTCAAGTTTACTCTTATGGCAAGTCAATTGCATATTCTTTCAAATAGTGGACTGGGAAGTACTTGCAAAAATCTAGATAAATCATCATTTCCTACAGAGTTTTTGATTTTATATACAAGGATTGTCTAATGTATTTGCCATGGACTATGTATACTATTCTGTGGGTAGAAAGATGTGTGAGAAATTCACAGCACTCAGACTTTGTTATCACCTTGAAGAAATTCACTTACAGGTATACACAAGGTTATATTAGCATTAGACAATGAGTTATGAAAAAAAATTCTCTTCTTTCATAATTCCAATTGTTCTCCATTGCTTAAATAATCAAAGAATTATCATAACCTGGCACTTGTTAACCTCTATAGTCTTATTTGTTTCTGTTTCTCATATTCACTTTTATCTCTATTTTTATTTTAAAAGGAACCCAAGGCCAGTGTGGAAATGTATGAAAAATGTAGAAAAATAGAAGAAAGTGAAAATTTCCCTAATCACAGTACCATGGGAAAACTACCATTAATATTTTTCTATGTAAGCATATGCCCTATCTCTATGTATATTTTAAGTTACATGGCTGGGCCACAGTGGCCCCAGCCTGTAATCCCACCTGTAATCAGCACTTTAGAAGGCTGAGGCAGATGGATCACCTAAGGTCAGGAGTTAAAGACTAGCTTGACCAATATGGTGAAACCCTCTCTTTACTAAAAATACAAAAATTAGTTGAGCATGGTGGCATGCACCTGTAGTTCCAGCTACCCAGGAGGCTGAGACAGGAGAATTACTTGAACCAAGGAGGTGGAGGTTGCTGAGATCTCACCTCTGTACTCCAGCCTAGGCAACAGGTAGAGACTCTGTCTAAAAAAACAAACAAAAACAAACAAACCAAAAAGTGCTGCATTTGATAACAATACCAAAATAGATTCCTAGGTATTTTAAAACCTAAATCTAGTTACCAGCATTTCCTGTGTCTTTGGATATGATTTTACTATTTTATTATCCTATTCCACTGCATAGATGCTGTACAATTAAACTAATGTCATAAGTTCAGATGTTAAGTTTTTATCTAACTTTTCACCTGAATCCTTATGCACATATCTGCTTATTCTTACAAATAAATTCCTAGAGGTTAGAAGTTGGCAAAAAAGAGATTGAACTTGTTTTTATTGGCTTTTTAGCCATTCATAATTTGTTTTGTCCAGAATGCCTTTGTTCATTAGTCTACTGAGAGTATTGCATTTTATCTTATAAACTATTAAGCCTTTATATTATCAAAAATCTGTTTGTAAAATATGAACATTTCACATTTCATCATTTGTCATTTTCCTAATCATTTATTATTATTTCTTTTTACTTAAGAGCTTCATATTGTTTGTTTCTGTTGTATATTTAGGTGTATATTAATTTGGGGTTTTTAGCTTACATCTATGAGACATTTGGAGTTAAATCTGCATATAGTATATGAGATAAGCTCTGAGGTTATTATGTATTTTTGTTCCTCCTTTTTGCTTTTACATATAGAAAGCAAGTTGTTGCAGCATCATTTATTGAAAAGATTATTCTTTCCTCTTAAATTGCTTTGACACTTCTGCTGAAATTCAGTTGATCATATATGTGTGAGTTTTATTTTTGGTCTCTTTATTCTGTTGCAAACATCTATTTGTCTACCGTTATGCAAATAACACACTGTCTTAGTTACTGTAGGTTTATAATAAGAGTTTTTTTTCCTTCATATTTCTTCTGGGTAAGTCCTTTGTGTTTCCCTGAAAATTTTAGGATCATCTTGTTAATTGATGATTCTAAAATTGCAACAACAATAATAGCTACTGTGACTTTGACTGGAAGCAAATTGACAGATGAATTTGGAGATGGTTGATATCTTAACAATATTGAATTTTCCAATCCATGATTATGGTGCATCTCAAATTTTTTAAGTTTTCATGTTTGAGTTTTTAACGTACAGACTTTGCATGTCTTTTTTAAAAATTCATTCCTACTTGATATATTTTATTTTATTTTAAATGCTATTTTAAATTTTAATTTCCAATAGTTTGTATCCAGTACATACAAATGTTATTGATTTATGTAACACTATCTTGTATCCTATAATTTTACCAAACTTGTGATAGGTAGTTTTGTTTATTATATTCTGTAGAATTTACTGGCAATGATGACAAGTCATCTTCAGTGAAAGAAAATTGACTGTTCCTTTCCAGTCTGGATGTCTTTTACTGGCTTTTATTGCCTTATTTAATTGTATAGACTAAGGCAATGCTAATATAAGAGAGAAGAGCAGACAATCTTTGCTTGCTACTTATATTTTAGAGGAAAAATACTTATTTTTTCACTATTAATTTTGATTTTAGCTCTTTATCATATAGATTTTGTTCTTGTTTTTCTTTTGTAGTTAAAATTACATTGATTTTTTTTTTTTTTAATGTTAAACCAACTTCACATTCTTGGCAACATTTGACTTGAACATAATGTACTATTCTTTTTATTTCAGTCAAAATTTATTTAATAAAAATGTATTTGAATTTTTGCATCTATGTTCGTAAGGACACCTCTATAGTTTTCTTAAATATTTTTAGACCTGTTTGGATAGAATGCTCTTATTCCTTTTTCAAATACGTGAGAGAATTTGCCAGTGAATTCATCTGTACCTGTAGATTTTTTCTCTTCTTGTATCTTCTTGAGCAATATCTGCTAGTTTCTTATTTTTAAATAAATTGGTCTTCATTTTTATACTGCCTTTACTATATATGGCAATTATTAACCATTATTACTATTAGCACATGAATAGCAGCTCTTCCATTCTAGAATTGATGTGGCCTTTATTCTATTTAAATTTCCTCAGTTTTAGGGAAGAAAACTGAACTCTAGGAGGGGAAAAGACATATAATATAAATCAATTGTTTACATAGGAATAGTCTTCTCATATTTTTGTTTGATTTTTTCTTTGAGATGGAGTTTTGCTCTTGTCTCTGAGGCTGGAGTGCAGTAACACATTCTTGGCTCACTGTAACCTCCTCCTCCCAGGTTCAAGTGATTCTCCTGCCTCAGCCCCTCAAGTAGCTGAGATGACAGGCACCCACCACCAGGCCTCGCAAATTTTTGTGATTTTAGTAGAGACGGGGTTTCACCATGTTGGCCAGGGTGGTCTCAAACTACTGACCTCAGGTGATCCACCCATCTTGGACTCCCAAAGTGTTGGGATTACAGGTGTGAGCCACCACGCCCTGCCTTTTTCTTTGTTTGATTTTTTCTTTGTTAACTTTTAAATCCATAATACAGTTAGTAGGTTTCTGTGTACCCTAGCTACCATATTCTCTTTCCTACCATGGATTGTGTAGGCTTCTTTACTGGGATGGTTTTGTATTTGCCATTGCTAGGATACTAAGTGATTCACTGGCAAATGAACAGTTTTTATTTATAATGGTCACAATGGCAGGCTTGCAATTTTAGTCACAAGGCAACTTTAGCACTACCCAAGACTCAGGATGGGTTTCTTGCTTTTGTGCCCAGTCGCATGGTTAGTGGTCGATTGTTATCTTTTTGTAATTGTTTAACAGAAAGAACAAATCCTCGATTGTGTGAAGCTTTATGCAGGGAGCCCAGTTCCTGTTCTCTGCTATGAACAGTACCTATTCTTTCTGCAGAGGTTTTTCATTTTTTATCTATTTTTTAAAAATTCAAATTGATATATAATAATTGCACATGTATTGACAATGAGAACCCAGACTTTAGGCCAGAGACTGATTCTGCATCTTTCAGCTTCAAACCTGGTCCACTACTATGGGTTTAAATTTCCTTCTCATTTCTGAACCTTGGAGATGAGCTTTTATTGTTTTTGCACCTTTTACATGCAACTCAAGACATTTTACATAAATTTCAAACTCAAACTCTGTTATAATATATACATTCACTTCTCAAGCACTATTAAGTGACGGTTTAAAAATGAAAAATTATATCATCCATAGCCTCCTACTTTCTAATAGCTGTACATCCCAGCAATGTACTGCTCTCTTTAAGAAAAGTTCAGAAAAAAAATTTAAACAATCTCTGTAAAACAGTGACTTTCAAACATGAGAGGCAAAAATTATTTTTTTCCACAATCTACTCAGTATTGATGGTATGGATAAAAATATCTCTTTAGAACTATTACCTTGAGAACTTAAGAATTTGAGATCATCTTATCTTAATTCTGTGTGGGAGGACTGCCTCTGACAAGCTTAATTTTTTTGCTCCAGATAACTAACCTCTCAACTTGTCAAGTCTGTGATGTGAGATCCAGTATTAAACAAAGAGTCGCATTGAAAGACTTACACCAGTGAAGGAGTTTAAAGTAAGGTAAGAGATGGCACTCGTTCATGCAGAAAAAAAAGTTCTGTAGTCTCAGTGATAATTCTACCTCTTTTACGAAAATAATTTACAAATGTGCTTTATCCAATTTAGTCAAGCCTTTGTTATAACTCTGGATAAATATGAAAGGAAATCTAATTTTTCTGCTTCCATAACAGTTCTTCAATTCTGCTTTTGAAAGACTGTATTATTTTTTAAACATTTTATATTAAAATGGAGCTGGAATGATAGATATTTGTTATTTAAACCCAATTGAGTCAACGTGGCACCACTGCCACCTTTTCGTACAACAGAGACTGTGCTTTTTGAAGGCTTTAAGACAACTTTCATTCATCTGACTGAAAACTCACAGACGGGTCTGGCTTCCTGAAGCCTACTCCAGTTCCTTCACTCTCTTTGGGAAATGCATAGGTATTTAAACAGCATAGGTATACAATTTTAACTTACTATATCTGTTGCTCTTCTGTACTTTACTTTGTATCTAGACAGCTATTGTTTAAGGAAAAATATGCAATTTTATTGTTTGTAAGAAACAGCAATTATTTATCAACAGCTTTACTGCCTATGAAGCAGCCCAATGTCTAATACAAATTGGTCATCAGTAAATAATATTCATTACTAATATATTAATATTAATTATTAATATCATAAAAATCACCATCTGCATCTTTGGAAATTGCTACTCTGCTAATATTCTTACCTCTCTTCCCTTTTGGCTTTATCTCCACTCAACCCCCGATTTTTTTTTTTTTTTTCAAATTTCTCAACAATTTTCTCCTCTCTCCTACTCTGCAACTCAATTCTTATTGTAACTTGATGACCCCCCCCCCATGCCTACAGTAGATTTTTAAAATAAAGATTCGAAAAGGTCAAGCCCAGAAAATTATTAATTTTTGTATGCAACGGAATATATATTGGAAATTTTGTCCTCTTTATTTCTTCTTTGTGTATATATCTATGACAACACAAGTATTAAAGAGTACTCAGGTCAAATAATAGATGTTAAGTTAGTGCATGCAAGAGTCTGGTGCACTACTAGGCAAAGAGTAAGCATTAAATAAAGAGATGAAGATGATGGTTGTGGTAGGAGTGATACACCTTTGGCTCTTTGGGAATTTGGATTTCTTCCAATGTTTAGATGCAATGAGTCTATGACATTTAATAATGATATTAATGAATAGGTGTTATTAAGAAGTTTAACTTCAAAAAAGCAACATGCTGTAATATGTGTCCTTCTAAAAATAAACTCCTTTTAACTCCTTGATCTTCACACAACTGCCTTTCTATATATCAAAATAAAGAACTGTGAATCATTAAAAATGCTCCCACTTTGAAAAGTCTAGAAAGAACATTTTGAAAGATAAAAATGTTCTGATCTAAGCCCATAGAAATAAGCATTGTTTGACCCAGGCTTTCACAAGTTTGATTTTTTTGTAGTCTAATAACTTACAAAATAACTTACAAAATGCCATATTCCAAATCTGAGCTGTATTTTGAGTTTCAGAAACTCAAATGAATGTCTAAAACAACAAAATATATTCTGCCTGCTCCCCACCAACAAAATCTGATTTCTCAAAAATCACTTTCTTGTTGAGGTCTTGTCTTGTATGTCAAGTTCTTGCCAGAAGTCAGTTTTTATTGCCAGGTTATAAACCTCTAAAACAGTACCTCTATTATGAAAACAGACACAACCTTAGCCATATATGAATGGCACAAGTATAATACTGTGAACACAGCATCAGCCATTAGCTCAAATAGCTTGATTTTGCCCCTTTGTTGCTCATTGTCCCTTATACATTTGCTATAATGCCTGTGGTGCCTTTCAATACTACTTAACTATAGGCTGTCCTCCAGGAAATGTCAGGCACAGCCACCTCTGGTGACATGCAGACATGTGCTAGTTAGCACTGGTTTGTCACTGAGATATTAACTTGGTACACATACATTCTTTTTCTGTAAAAAATACACTCGTTTACCAAAAGAACAGGGCCCCCCCCAAGCTATGTTGGAATATGAAGCTGCTGACTGATATCATTACAGCCTATTATTTCCAGGTAGCTTACTAATGAGGTACATGTCTGAACCAAAATGCTGTTACAGAGCAAGGGGGGAAAAGTGCTATTTTTTCCCATTTTTTTTTTAACTTAACTCATTCTTTAAATCTTGATTGCGTCGGTGCTTTAGTTGAATGTGCACCATTATAGCAGGGTTTTACATAATGATGTGATGGATAACAGCCTAATCAAGATGAATCATAAAATTTCAAGCCCTTGGTGAGTTATCAGTGTGGGCAGGGGCATCAAGCTATGCACACAATAAGGTCTTCATTAAGACTGACTCTCAGAGTCTCCCAACAGGTGAGAAAGAAATGCCTGTCTTCAGGGTAGTAAGAAACTTCAGAAACAAGCTAGAGATATGGAGAAAAACATATTTGTAAGATTTTTGGGTCATAGTAGTAGCTCTAAACAAAGACAGGCACAGTTTAATAACAGATACAGTTTCCTTACTTCATTTTAGATGCAAAGACTTCTGGTGGCAAAATGTAAAATACACACTTTTTGGCACTTTGCATTATCAATACTAATTGTGGCTGAACTGGGGAAGATGGCCGAATAGGAACAGCTCTGGGGTGCAGTTTCCAGCGAGAATGCAGAGGCCACTGCAGGTGATTCCCAGGCCAGCAGGGTCTGGAATAGACCTCCAGCAGTCCTAAGGCAGAGGATCCTTACTGTTAGAAGGAAAACTAAAAAACAAAGAAATAACTTCATCATCAACAAAAAGGATGTCCACTCAGAGACCCCATCTGAAAGTCAAGAAGTGCAAAGACCACAGGTAGATAAATCCACAAAGATGGGAAGAAACCAGCACAAAAAGGATGAAAACACCCCAAACCAGAACACCTCTCCTCCTCCAAGAGATCACAACTCCTCACCAGCAAGGAACATGGCTGGATGGAGAATAAATCTGATGAATTGACAGAAACAGGCTTCAGAAAGTAGGTACTAACAAACTTCTCTGAGCTAAAAGAACATGTTCTGACATAATGTAAAGAAACTAAGAACTTTGAAAAAAGGTTTGACAAAATGCTAATGAGAATAAACAGCTTAGAAAAGAACAAAAATGAATTGATTGTGCTGAAAAACACAATAGAAGAATGTCGTGAAGCATACACAAGTTTCAATAGCCAAATCGACCAAGCAGAAGAAAGGATATCAGAGACTGAAGATCAACTCAATGAAATAAAATGAGAAGTCAAGAACAGAGAAAAATAAGTAAAAAGAAATCAACAAAGTCTCCAAGAAATATGGGATTATGTAAAAATACCTAATCTACATTTGATAGGTGTACCTGAGAATGAATCCAAGCTGGAAAACACTCTTCAGGACATTATCCAGGAAAACTTCCCCAACCTAGCAAGGCAGGCCAATATTCAAATCCAGGAAATACAGAGAACACTACAAAGATATTCCTCAAGAAGATAAACCCCACGGCACATAATTGTCAGATTGACCAGGGTCGAAATGAAGGAAAAAATGCTAAGGGCAACCAGAGAGAAAGGTCAGGTTACCCACAAAGGGAAACCCATCAGACTCACGGCAGATCTCTCAGCAGAAACTCTACAAGCCAGAAGAGAGTGGGGGCCAATATTCAACATTCTTAAAGAAAATAACTTTCAACCTAGAATATCATACCCAGCCAAACTAAGCTTCATAAGTGAAGGAGAAATAAAATCCTTTGTGAACAAGCAATTGCTGATAGATTTCATTACCACCAGATCTGCCTTATAAGAGCTACTGAAAGAAGCACTAAACATAGAAAGGAAAAACCAGTACCAGCCACTCCAAAAACATACCAAATAGTAAAAATTAGTGACACAATGAAGAAACTGTGTCAACTAATAGGCAAAACAACCAGCTAGCATGAAAATGGCAGGATCGAATTCATAAATAACAATATTAACCTAAAATGTAAATGGGCTAAATGCCCCAATTGAAAGACACAGACTGGCGAATTGGATAAAAAGTCAAAACCCATCAGTGTGCTGTATCCAGAAAACCCATCTCACATGCAAGGATACACATAGGCTCAAAATAAAGGGATGGAGGAAGATTTAGCAAGCAAATGGAGAGCAAAAAGAAGCAGGAGTTGTAATCCTAGTCTCTGATAAAATAGACATTAAACCAACAAAGATCAAAAGAGACAAAGAAGGGTATTACATAATGGTAAAAGGATCAATGCAACAAGAAGAGCTAAGGATCCTAAATATATACGCATCCAATACAGGAGCACCCAGATACATAAAGCAAGTTCTTAATGACCTACAAAGAGACTTAGACTCCCACACAATCATAGTGGGAGACTTTAACACTTCACTGTCAATATTAGACAGATCAATGAGACAGAAAATTAACAAGGATATTCAGGACTTTAACTCAGACCTGGACCAAGTGAACCTAATAGATATTTACAGAACTCTCCAACCCCAAATCCACAGAATATATATTCTTCTAAGTACCAGGTTATACCTACTCTAAAATTGACCATATAATTGGAAGTAAATCACTCCTCAGCAAATGCAAAATAACAGAAATCATAACAACCAGTCTCTCAGACCACAGTGCAATCAAATTAGAAGTCAGAATTCAGAAACTAACTCAGAATCTCACAACTTCATGGAAAATGAACGACTGGCTCTTGTATGTTGACTGGATAAACAATGAAATGAAGGCCGAAATAAAAATGTTCTTGGAAACCAGCAAAAACAAAGACACAACATACCAGAATCTCGGGGATACATTTAAAGCGGTGTTTAGAGGAAATTTTATAGCAATAAAGGCCCAAATAAGAAGCAAGGAAAGATCTAAAATTGACACCCTATCATCAAAAGTGAAAGAGCCAGAGGAGCAACGTTAAAAAAGAAAAAAAAGAATAAAACTCAAAAGCTAGCAGAAGACAAGAAATAACTAAGATCAGAGCAGAAGTGAAGGGGATAAAAACACAAAAAAAACCTTGAAAAAAATCAATATATCCAAGAGCTGCTTTTTTGAAAAGAGCAAAACAATAGACCACTAGCCATATTAATAAAAAAGAAAAGAGAGAAGAATCAAATTGATGCAATAAAAAACGATAAAGAGGATATCATCACCAGGTCCACAGAAATACAAACTACCATCAGAGATTACTACAAATAACTATGCACATAAACAAGTTAACCCGGAAGAAATAGATAAATTTCTGGACACTTAAATCCTCCTAAGCCTAAACCCTGAATAGACCAATAACAAGAAGTTGAAACCCTGAACAGACTAGTAACAAGGGCTGAAGTTCAGGCAGCAATTAATAGCCTACCAACCAAAAAACGCCCAGGTGCAGATGGGTTCACAGCCGAATTCTACCAGACATACAAAGACAAGCTGGTACCACTCTTTCTGAAACTATTCCAAACAATCCAAAAGGAGAAAATCCTTCCCAGATCATTTTATGAGACCAACATCATCCTGATACCAAAACCCTGCAGAGACTCAACAAGAAAAGAAAACTTCAAGCCAATATCCATGATGAACATAGATGCAAAAGTCTTCGATGAAATACTGGCAAACCGATTGCAACAGCACATCAAAAAGCTTATCCATCATGATCAAGTAAGCTTCATCCCAGGGATGCAAGCCTGGTTCAGCATAGGCAAATCTATAAACATAATCCATAAGCAGAACCAAAGACAAAAACCACATGATTATCTCAATAGATGCAGAGATGGCCTCAGACAAAATTCAACAGCCTTTTATGCTAAAAACTCTCAACAAACTAGGTACTGATGGAACATATCTCAAAATAATAAAAGCTATTTACTGTAAACCCACAGCCAATATCATACTGAATGGGCAAAAACTGGAAGCATTCTCTTTGAAATCTGGCACTAGACAAGGATGCCCTCTATCACCACTCCTATTCAATATAATGTTGGAAGTTCTAGCCAGAGCAATCAGGCAAGAAAACAAAATAAAGGATATTTGATTAGGAAAGGAGGAAGTCAAATTGTCTCTATTTACAGATGACATGATTTTATATCTAGAAGATCCCATTGTTTCAGCCTAAAATCTCCTGAAACTGCTTCAGCAAAGTCTCAGGATACAAAATCAATGTGCATAAATCACAAGCATTCCTATACACCAATAACAGACTTAAAGAGAGCCAAATCAAGAACAAACTGTCATTCACAATTGCTACAAAGAAAATAAAATACCTAGGAATACAACTAACAAAGGATGTGAAGGACCTCTTCAAGGAGAACTACAAACCACTGCTCAAGGAAATAGGAGAGGACACAAACAGATGGAAAAACATTCCATGCTCACGGTTAGGAAGAATCAATATTGTGAAAATGGCCATACTGCCCAAAGTAGTTTATAGATTCAACACTATATCCATCAAGCTATCTATGACCCTTTTCACAGAACTGGAAAAAAAAAAAAAAAAAAAAAGCACCTTAAACTTCACATGGAACCAAAAGAGAGCCTGCATAGCCAAGTCAATTCTAAGCAAAAAGAACAAAGCTGGAGGCATCACGCTACCTGACTTCAAACTGCACTACAAGTCTACAGAAATCAAAACAGCAGGGTACTGGTACCAAAACAGAGATATAGATCAATGGGACAGAACAGAGGTCTCAGAGGGAACGCCACACATCTATAATCATTTGATCTTTCACAAACATGACAAAAGCAAGCAATGGGGAAAGGATCCCCTGTTTAATAAATAGTGCTGGGAAAACTGGCTAGCCATGTGCAGAAAGCAGAAACTGGACCCCTTCCTGACATCTTACACTAAAATTAACTCAAGATGGATTAAAGACTTAAACATAAGACCTAACACCATAAAAACCCTAGAAGAAAACCTAGGCAAAACCATTCAGGACATAGGCCTAGGCAAGGACTTCATGACTAAAACACCAAAAGCATTGGCAACAAAAGCCAAAAAAGACAAATAGGACCTAATTAAGCTTCTGCAAAGCAAAAGAAACAATCATCAGAGTGAACCAGCAACCAGCAGAATAGGAATAAATTTTTGCAATCTACCCATCTGACAAAGGGCTGATATCCACAATCTACAAAGAACTAAAACAGATTTACAAGAAAAATAGAAAACCCATTCAAAAGTGGACAAAGGATATGAACAGAGACTTTTCAACAGAAGACATATATGAGGGCAACAAACATGAAAAAATGCTCATCATCACTGGTCATTAGAGAAATGCAAATCAAAACCACATTGAGATATCATCTCATGCCAGTTAGAATGGGGATCATTAAAAAATCTGGAGACAACACATGCTGGAAAGAATGTGGAGAAATAGGAACACTTTTACACTGTTGGTGGGAGTGTAAATTAGTTCAACCATTGTGGAAGACAGTGTGGCGATTCCTCAAGTACCTCAACATAGAAATTCCATTTGCTCCAGCAATCCCATTACTGGGTATATATCCAAAGGATTATAAATCATTCTACTATAAGGACACATGCACACAAATGTTCATTGCAGCCCTGTTTACAATAGTGAAGACCTGGAACCAACCCAAATGCCCATTGATAGACTGGAAAGGGAAAACATGGCACATATACACCATGGAATACTATGCAGCCATAAAAACGGAAGAGTTCCTGTCCTTTACAGGGACATGGATGAACCTGGAAACCATCATTCTCAGCAAACTGACACAAGAACTGAAAATCAAACACCACATGTTCTCACTCATTGGCAGGTGTTGAATCAGAACACACAGACACAGGGAGGGGAGCATCACACACTGAGGTCTGCTGGGGGGAATAGGGGAGAGACAGTCGGGGGTAGGGGGTTGCAGAGGGCTAACATGGGGACAAGTGTCAGATGTAGGTGATGGTGATGAAGGCAGCAAACCACATTGCCATGTATGTATCTATGCAACAATCCTGCATGTTCTTCACATGTACCCCAAAACCTAAAGTGCAGTAATATATATATGTATATATATTTTTAAACAATACTAATTGCTATGGTAACTGTCAGCTGAAGTTGAAGATTAGTGAATTCTAATAAGATCTATAAATATTTATGTATGGTTACTAATTTTATGACAATACAGCCAACAACCTAAAAATAATTTCTTAGTAAATATGTAAGCAACAAGTCTGAATAAAATAAGTACATTATTTTAGCGTATTTTCTTTGCTATTATCCAATTTGATATGAAATCAAATGTTGGCAATTTAGGTGTATCTACTTATATTTTGAAGGATCATGACCTGTGAAATCAGGCAACAGTGAAGATCATATGACTGGTTTTCTCCATCTTCAAAATAGTCTAACAAAAAGTATCAAATAGGACAAATAGGGTTCTAATTGCAATCCAAATTATAAAAGAAGTCATGAAAAGTCTTCCTTCGATCCCAGGTACATACTCAAGAAATCAGCACTACAATGTCTGAGTTTACTGAAATTTCAACACGCACCCACAACACACATGGATTAAGTATAGGAACAGTGATGTAACTGCCTAAAACTCTAGGTGAGTGTGTTTTATTTTTATCATTGCCTTAACAAATCACCACAAATTTATCATCTTAAAGCAAATTCCATTAATTATTCCATGGTTTCCAGAAGTCAGAATTCCAGCAGGTTCACTGGGTTCTCTGCTTCATGTCTCACAAGGCAGAAATTAAGGTATTGGCAGGTCTTTGTTTCTTTTTGGAGGTGCTTTTTGGAGTGAAGAATTCATTTACTTATTTATTCAGGTTGCTGGCAGAATTCATTTCCATGCAGTTTTAATACTAAAGTCCCAGTTCTTTGTGGGCTGTCAGCTGAGGGCCTTTCCAAGCTTTAGAGGCTTCCTGCATCCTTTGGCTCATGGCCTCCTTTCTCTATCTCAAAAGCCAGTAACAGCAAGTTGAGTCTTCCTCATGCCAAATTTCTCTAACACACACACACACACACACACACACACACACACACACACACACATATACACTCTCTCTCTCTCTCTCTCTCTCTCTTTGATTTTTCTGTCTCTGACTCTACTTCCTCTTTGTATGCCTTAACTGGCCCATGTAATTACATTGACCCACCTTAAATCATCCAGGATCATCTTCCTACACTGAGGTGCCTATATTCATTCCATCTGCCCAGTACCTTTTGCTACAGAAGGTAACATACAAAGGCATAATGTAGAGCGGCATGGAGGGGGTTTATCAGTCTGTTCTCCTCTTGGTATAGAGAACTAGCTCAGGCTGGGTAATTTATAAAGAAAAGAGGTTTAATTGGCTCACAGTTTCACAGGCTATACAGGAAGCATGGCCTCAGGAAACTTGCAATCATGTCAGATGGAAAGCAAAGGGGAAGCAGGCACATCTTACGTGGCCAGACTATGAGGACAAGAGTGAGGCAGCAGGTGCTACACACATTTAAACAACCAGATTTTGTGAGAACTCACTATCATCAGAAAAGCAAAGGGGAAATCCACCCCCATGATCAAATCACCTCCCATCAGGCCCCTCCTCCAATACTGATTACAATTTGCCATGAGATTTGGGTAGGGATACAAATCCAAACCAAAGCAAGGGGGCAAGTAGGTGGGAACATAGAAACCAAAATGCTGCCTAGCTTAGAGTGCATTATGTTCTTATCTTTAAGTTACTATCACTTGCTTCATGACATTGACCGTTACTCAAAAGGAAGAGTTATAATTTTTATAAACTAGGTAAAATAAACTATATTTTCTGAATGAGTTTCCAAAATTTTAGTTTGATCAGAATTATCTGACTCTCAGGTCACCTAGTTCAACTCACTTTCTTTCATTTTTTATCCTCTACTAGAATACCAAACATGTGCTCTGGAACAAAATATGAGAATCCACTCTCTTTGTCTTTGAATAACATAATTTTAAATATATTTCAAATAGACTATGAAGACATTATGGGAAAGCATCATATCTTTCATATTAATTTGTTGAGCAAAAATCAGGATGAGAGAATTTTTATGTGATCCACATCCTGCTAAAAATAGCACTTCACATTATGGAAATATTTACTTGAAAGCTCATACATTTTATAAAACTTGACTCACAATCAAGATAACTCAACATGGAAAATTGTTCATCAGCCTATTGCTGTCTCCATTATATTTTCTTAGTGACAGAAATTTCTGCACAAGCTGAGCATGGTGGCTCATGCCTGTAATCCCAGTACTTTGGTAGGCTGAGGTGGGCAGATCACCTGAGGTCAGGAGTTTGAGACCAGTCTGGTCAACCAGACTGGTTGGTGGTGAAACCCTGTTTCTACTAAAAATACAAAATTAGCCAGGCATGATGGTGCATGCCTCCAATCCCAGCTACTTGGGAGGCTGATGCAGAGGAATTGCTTGAACCCAGGAGGCAGAGGTTGTGCCACTGCACTCCAGCCTGGACAACAAGAGTGAAACTCCATCTCAAAAAAAAAAAAAAAAAAAAAAAAAAAAAAAGGGGAAAAAAAAAGAAGAAGAAGAAGAAAGAAAAAAATGTCTGCACAAAGAGATCTCCATGAGACACTAAAAACAACTCACAAACTGCCTTTAGCAACTGACAATAACCTGGCTTGCATGGCAACCTTGACACATTCCAAGCAAGACCAACCAATCAAAATTATGTTGGTATGGCAGGTAGATAATATAAGAGCTACCGCAACAACGTTCTTGGAGAAACTACAGGGAAGCCTCCAAGGCAGGACTTCCTGCATTTCACTCCAGTTATCACATCCATGAGAAAGGGAATATGGCAGGTAGACTATGGTGCACTATCAACTGAATGAGGAATGGAAGAAAAGCATCCCAGTTTGAGCAAGTAATAACAGATGCTCAGCAGGGAGAGGTCGCCAAAAAAATTAGAAGATTCATTTAATAGAAACAAGTAATCCCTTTGGGGGAAAAATATGGCCTTTTCATTATGTATTTGAATCGTTTGGATTAAGAAACAGAGGAGATGGCTCCAACTTGTAGGATGAGGTGATAATTGTTCTTATTGCTCTTCCAGAAACATTAAAGAAATATCATTAAATTGAAGATTAAAATTAAACTGAAATTATGTGTGTGTGTGTGTATGTGTGTGTATGTGTATGAAGCTATTTCCAGTCTTTTTTTTTTTTTTCTCCTACTGGATGAGCATCTTGGAATATCTTTTTGAAAGGATTCTGCTTCTCTGAGAAAAGTAAACTTTACAAAATCTCAAGTTCTTTTTATGATATAGAAAGTAATTATGATTGAACAGACCTTAACTTACTTGGGGGGTATACAGAAGATTTGTTGAGGTTGACAAAGTTTTTTTAATTGTAAGAATTATGAAATACATTTTACAATAAAATAGATTAAAACTCTACATTTAAAGATTGTATTTACAGTAAAAGCCATTCACTCCCTGGGTATTTTTACCAGCTATTCAAAGGCTAATACATGTTCTGTTTCTCGCTGAAGTTATGCAAATAATATTCTTGGTAACAGAGGCCAACTATTGGGTTAAAGTTGACCAAAACACATTCTTTGTCAAGCATGAAAACCTTACCTTGACCTTTACACCATTTTTTTTTTTCAAATGAAGAATTACTGTTTTCCAAAACAGCCATACAATGATGTGGGAACTGTATTAGTTTAAGGTTAAAAACTCCTGACATTGTGAATGAGATGCTTATTTTCTGGTATTCATTTGCATGATTAAAAGGAACTCCTTCCCTAGCTGAAATCTGGGGGCAAATGGTCATGGTATCTATTCATAGTAACTGTTTATAATGCCTTGCTTTTAAAATTTCAGTGCATTCAGATATTAGTCAAAAGAAAAATACACAAAATCATGTAATCTTTGTGTTAGAAAAAATTACCCTAAAGATAATTTATGCCAATACTTTCTCCATTGCATGGTCGATCTAAAATTTTCCAGATCCCATTTAATCCCTCCCATTTTCCTAACAATCATGAAAAAACCACAAGCCTTTGACAGTTTTAAGTACTTCTAATTTTCAGAAAGGTTTTCATTATAGTGAGCCAAAATATGTCTTTTTGCTTTTTCTCTGTTTTATTGGAATTGTATCGATCAAGTCTAAGGTGCCTTTTCCCATTAAAAACAGCTTTAAGTATTTTAAAACTCCTTTGTCTCTTGAAGTTATCCTTTCTATTGAGACATCTCAATCACCTTTTGAAAAACGTTTTCATTCATCCCTAATTATTGTACACATTTATGGTGTATATCTGATGTTTTGATACATGCATACAATTCCACTGCTAGGCATATATTTATTTTAATCATCTTAATCACTTCTAAAGATTTCCTAATCTTTCATCTTTATGCTAGAATTGGGAGTAAGACAAACCAGTAGGGACCTCAATCTTTGGAGTTAGTCTTGTCTAGCTTTGAAATCCCCTTCTGCACGTATTTTCAGTTGTTTGGATCAAACTGGTAATTTCACCTCTCTGAGCCTTTATTTCTTCTGCCATTTCTATGACCTTAAGTAATGTAAGGTGAAACTCTCAGAGCCTTCCTTCTCTCCCATACTGTCTGTCTGTTTAATTTGGAGTAAGATATATATCATTTCTGATTCCTTAAATCTTCATCTGTATATGAAAATAGTAGAGTTGCTCTAAGGATTACCAAAGATAATTTGCATAAAATTCTTTAAAAGAATTTCTGGAACAAAGAAAGAACTGACAAAAAAGAGTGACTGTTTCTGCCCTTTTGACCTGATCACATTTTCAATATCCCCGTCTTTCTTAGCTAGAGTCCTCCAAAAAAAGCAAAAATTAACAGAGTGAATAAAAAATTAAAGTGCTGTAATCTATTTGGAAGGTGTAGAGGATGGAGAGGGTGAGGGGAGGAAAAGTATGAGTCTGTTACTGAGATGTGTGCTGCTTCCCAAGGAATCTCAGAGATAGCAAAGAGTGCACAGCCCTATGCTTCCTCTGCATGTGGGACATCGCTGGGTTCATTGCAGCGAGAATCACATCTGGTAGCTGGACACGGAGTGGAGAAAGGAGGGAAAATTTATCTTCGTGGAGATCTTTAGTCTCCTGTTTCTCATTTGCCTTCTATGTCTAGCTGGTTTCATCTAGGTCCCAAGCAGCTGCTTAGGAAGTCAGATGTCAAGTTTTGTGATGTGTTATTTCAACAGAGTACAGAAGCGAAGAAAAGTTATCTGTGTTAGAGCCAACTAAAAGCATTAGGAAATCTGAGAAACAACTGAAGAATGATGCATTCACGGTAAACGTAATCCTTGCAGAATTTCACAGATAGATGAGACATCAGAAGACTAAACTCCTTTTAGTTATTGTTGCTATTCTGTTATTGTTTTAGTCCTATTAAATTTGTCCAGAAATCACAAAACAGGTCCACATTGTTAACTTTTTATAAACATGCAACCAGACCATTATTATTGTTTTAACATTGCTGCCATGCCATCCCATATCCCTCACCTTAACTCATTACTATTGCAGACTTTCCAAAATCTGTCTAAAATTCATTTTTCCATATTGAACATGAATTTACAATCTCTTCACTCTAATAACTTGAACTATTGCTTCTACCTAAGCCTTCTCCTCTGAGTAAACTTTGTCAATGATATGTAGAATGCACTCTTTCAAAAATTTGTGAAAGACCATTACTGAGTCCTTATATCATCTTTATATGGAAGTAATGAAATTGCTGTGAAAGATTATGAATAATTTGCATAAAATACTGAGAAGAAATTTGAATGGTATATCCATATCCAAGCCCTTCTTTTAGAACAAGTTACAATGCTATCTTCTTCATCAAGTTGTATAATGTCCCTCGGTGGAAGTACCGTTTTCTCTTTTTATATACAAAGTTTTGTGGTTAGTAGTCTAAATTGAAGATTTAGAGCTATGAAAAATATCATGGAAGAGACTTCTGATATTCTGTTGACTCCTCACCTTTCTCCTCTTCTAAGATCTGCTTCTCACCACATAAATTTCCAGCAACTCTGGGAGTTCTGTATTCTCTCTATATCAGCCTTTGCCCAATAAGGTTAAAATGTGAACCACATATACCATTTTAAATTTCCTAGCAGTTTTGTTTAAAAAAGTTTTAAAAGAAGCAAAAATAATTTTAATATATTTTATTTAACCCAATATATCCAAAATATTAATATTTTAACATGCCTCCATATGGAATTATTAATAAGATATTAGATAGTTTTTCCACATTGTTTTAAAAATCTGCTGTATATTTAATACTCACAACACATCTCAATTTACATTAGCCACATTTCAGGTGTTCAATAATCACATTTGACTAATGATTACCATAATGGACAGCACATTTCTGCTGCAAATCACTTTATCTCTCCCAATGTCCAACTCTCAAACTCTTACAGCAAAATCTCTTGAATTGTTTTTCTATTACACATGCATTTTCTTCCTAATTATTGATGAAATTACATAAGGGGAAATCCTATGTCCTTATTTACTTATTGATTTATTTACACATGTACCTAATTAAGTTTTGATACACATTTATCAATTGATTAATACTTGATGCTAGACTTCTGCAACATCCCTTGTTAATTCCCATATCTTTTTATTGTGTTTTCTATACTTTCTTTAGATTGATTGTGGCTTTAATCTGATTTGCCATGATTATGACAATCTGGGAAACAGTTCAGTTCAATAGAAATAGCATAGAAACATGTTCAAGTCTTTGATTGACCTGTGACAATCTATGTAGTTTCACATAGTAACTTAATATCATTATATTTTTATTTATTTGTAAAATAACAAGTATTCATAAATTTTAACCACAGAAAAATTTTGTAATCATATTAAAAGAATATATGTCAAAGCATTCTCAAAATTTTAAAGCATAAAAGCAATGGAAAATACATGGTTTTAATTTTTCTGTTTTGCTTTCAATATGTAACCTATATTTTCAGCTTTTGCCTAAAATTTCCAGCAACTCCCAGAGCTTCTGGAAATTTATGTGGTAGAACATTGTGCCAGTGGTTCAAAATGGCTTTTAAAATCTTCTCGTAGTTTATAGTTTGCAGTTTTGAGTCCAGTAACTTATAAAACATTTGGGATTAAATTTTCGTTAAGTGTATTAATTTACTTGTATACAATGAAGCTTTATTTTTCCACATCTTACAGATGTGTAGAGAATTCCTGAACTAGCTAGATACCTTTATAGTGTTACCAAGCATTTTCAGCTTGAGGAGAAGGAAGCAAAGAGAAATTTTTTAAAATAGAAAAGCACAATGAATATATTTTTGAATAATTGGATTTATTACAACTAGAGAAATAAGCTTTGTCAAGATTAATACCCATTGCAAGTCCATCTTGTCAGAGTTCTAAATTCACTTTAATATTTTGGTAAATTGATTAGCACTGCTTTGGCAAAATTTCAATTTTCTTAAAGCCCTGAAGCCAAGGATAATACAAATTTTAAAAAACAAAATTGCTCCTCTTTTTCCCACTTTCTTCCCCTCTGATGCAAAAGTAACATAAATGTGGATTTCCATCTAAATACCCCAGGATTTTCATGTTTATCAGGAAATTTATGTTTATTTTTAAACACAAAGATATTTAGAGCCATTTGGCAAACCTAAAACATGTATTCAAACATACATACACATACACACACACACACAATGAAATCCACTTAATGAACAACCTTTTAAACAACACACCTGCTCAATTAGAAAGATTCAGGACAGTACATTTCTCTGCATTTATGCCATGGCTGAGCCACTTAATTAACTTCAATAGTGTTTACTCCAGTATAATCTTGGTTTTTGCCTGGTATAGGCAGATTCTTACTCTTGTGTAAAATTCCTTACCATGAGACCTGTTGTACATTTTATGCAATCACCTGGTTTATCAGTACTATTAAAGAATTAATCTTAACTTATCATATTTTGAAACATAAGTTAATACTCTCAGGAATACTAATTTCTCTAGGCCCATCTGAAATGTTGTCATCTATAATAACGCATTTTTGCAGTCAATAGTTCTTCCATTTTTAGTTTTTTCTTTATGATCTCTGCAAGTTAAGAGACCTTTCTAGCATCTGCATACATGTAAACTACTTTTCCCCTCCTGCCAATTTTATTTAAAGAACTAGTTTTGATCATTTCTGAGTTCAGTCTTTTGAAGATATTATCCTGGTTCAAGCTGGGCAAAGCCTATGTTTATTTCGTTTCCTTCCATAGCAACAGAAAACATTTATAAAGTTAAAACTATTAAGGTTATAGCTAATTCAGGGAATTAAAACAAATATATAGAGAGAAAATAAGACCCATAGTCTTTGACTTTTCCTTGATGATAGGACAATATGGCATTTCAACCCATGGCATTAGGGTCCTTAAGCCAAACTAGTGGTCAATAAATATCATGAACCACAACCAACCCGAATTTGATTACTTGGTGGTTATAGAGCTGAGACTCAAAGCCTCTAAAAAGAATCCTAAGCTTGTGACATTTACAAAGCTGTTTCTAAAGACAAAACAGGTATGAAAGGTCATGGCAGACTAAGGCTTTAGGGGGCAGGAAGGGGGAGCTGTTCATCCACAGAAAGATTAAAGGATTCAAAGTTGTAGAGAACAAAGTTGGTAATTTTTCTGTACACAAGAGGAGGTATTGTTAATGATACGTATATCTGCCATGAATCTCAAGCCTGAAAATAAAATGATTATGGAATAATTTATTTCACTTGAATTCATTTTATCAGGCCCTCTTTCCTTCACTATGCCATTCTATGAATCCCATCATGAGAGCACATGGGGAAATATGAGAGTGAAAAATAAAATGAGCAAGTAGAGCCCCCTCTCTGTCTCTATGTTATTTATGATAATTTGTATAGCATATTACAACCTGAAACTTCTACTGATGATTCCAGACAGTTAGACTTCTTTGCAAGCATTCATCTCCCTGTTTTTTTCCCAGTAGTTACTGATTTTTCTGTAGAAAATCATGCGATCCAAGGAAGCTGTCTTGGGATGGGATCACCAACCTAGATATGCATATGAAACTAGTCCCACCTCTGGACTTTTATTCACTTGTACAAAATAAAATTACTTTTCTATTTAAACTTGTCTGAGTCATGTTTCTGGTTACCAGCTGCAAATGAATGAATCCTAACTGATCTCTCAGTGTGAAGCTCTACCAAGAAGTAAATTCAGGTTAAAAGTAAATTTAAGTTTTTCTGTTTTTGTGACTTTACTAGTATTTCTAAATATTCCATATTCATAAAACTTTTATGTCCTTGAAACCACCAAAAATTGACTCGGAACAAAAGTACAAATTTTTAAATTACAAAAAGCCTTGACAGCAATTATCATGAGCTTTTAATTAATGTCTCAAGCAGAGAATAACCATCAATGCATTAATTAATTGACATTTTCTTTATATTTGAATATTATCAAATGTTATTCATTTTAACAGCCACCTGCTTCCATTATATTAATTAGTGACTATCATAAAATTCTGTTAAACTGCATAATTTTCACACTTCTGCATTTTTCAAAGCAATGTCCATTTTTATATATCCAAACAACTATATTTGTATTACATAGAATGTGTATATAAATATTTACCTTATGGAATAAACATAAAGCATCATTTAGCCTAATAAAGTATTAGTCATCAAAATATAAACTTAAAAGCAAAATTCTGTTTTATTCCCTTTTTTGAAATAAACATGCATGAAAGAATTATATGCTGTTCATAGAGAAAAAAATCACTTAATTTTTCAGGAATTCAGTCATTATCTACCAAAACGAGTAGGATAGACCATAATCTGCTAGTTTCTCTTTCCAACTTCAAGCTCCATGTGTAAGAAATCTAAAATAATCATCTTTCCAAAACTTTACCATCACAATCAACTCTTCAGGCCAAGGCCAACAGTCCAAATACCTTAAATTATAATAATGAAACATTTCTACTGTTAATGTTAGTGCCATAATAACCTCCACTTACAATATATGTGTATTTTATTAAAAATTAGCAACAACCATAAGTCTTAAGACTACAGATATTTTCAATAAACATTTGTATTTTGTCAACAGAATTTAAAAACTATTAAGAAAAGACTTGAAAAACTATTTTAAAAAGCAGTTATACTCTAAATAATAAAAGCTTACTTTACTATTGGCCCATATGCAAAAGCTGTAGTAAAGATGATTAAAAAGGAGAAAAAGGAAACAGTATTTGCATTCATTCTGGTAATAGAATATGAAATTAAAGCATGAAAGGATTAATGTTTTAAAGCTTGACTTGCAATGATAAAGCTAAGGTATTAGAACAGACAACGTAACGGTTACAGGGTAGACAAGCAAAGAAAAAGCAGCAAATGCCTTAAAGATGAGCAAGTCAACCTAGAATGGAATTACAAAATGATTAATCAATACAAATGAGAAACCGTACAAGGAAAGAGAGCTTGGTGAGACTTCTTATGGGACTCAACACTGCGGCCGCTTAAAGATAATGAAAGGAGCTGAGCAAAGCCAAAGAAATGCTTTCATTCCATGGCAAAGTCATTTGTGAACAGTTTAAATTACCCTAATCACCTCCCCTCCAGCCGTCAGTAGACTCTGACTCTTTAGTTATTTAAAAAAAGGAGTTCGGGGAAATGAGTTCTGCGAATCTAAGCTGCAAAATAATTATACACACACCGTTTTAGCATTTTAACAATGCAATCCCAAACATTTGTTCTCATTAGAATGCAAATCGACTCATTTAATAATCCCACAAGAGAATTCCACCACACTCAGCTTAAAAAGCGCAATGGTATTCAAAATATTATTAATAAATGCCAAGTATGGAAAAGCCAGTTTGCTTTGCCAACAGCTCAGGCTAGATAAAAGAAATATACTTACATTTCCAATCTTTCTTTCTTTTTTTTTTTTCCTGACTAAATTTACTTTAATTGAAATTTAACAGTTGAACTGGCCTGGGACAGACTTCAAAAATGAGAAAAAAAAAAAAAAAAAAAAGCAAGGTGACAATCCCACTGTCTGGCACATAAACTTTCACGCTCATCACAAAGTCACAGCTTGTCATGCAAACCAAAGACATCCATTCATCCTGAGTACTGTCTAATTTCATTACTCTAAATTGTTGCTAATTGTCTTAACTCGTGGTAGACAGAAGACAGTTTAAGTTTTCCCTACATTGAGAATTTGGAGCAATTGACCAGAACTTACGGATGTGAGCCTTCTTTTTTAAGAAGAGAATTTTTTTTATAAAAAATATACAAATTTGACCCTAAACCATATACTGATTTTTCTAGAGCTAGTATTGAAAGATAAAAATTTGAACTATATATAGTCTGTAATAACATTAAAACCTAAAAAACTTATTTTCAAAAAGAGTCTTGCAGCCCACTTCTTAAATTAAGAATTACCTAGAGAATGAAAATAATTTTTATAAAATTCAATCAACAAGTCACTAATATTTCATTCAGACTTTTATATGCCAGACACTGTCCAATTTTACTACTGTTATTACCAATCCCCTTGCCCTCCCTCTCTGATTTAATTTCTCGGTTATATCCAAACCCTCCCCTTTTACAGAATCTCAAGGAGCTATGAAGACTACTAATCACTGTTTCTAACTCATCATATATGCACTAAGGAGAGGATTTAAAATTTGTACAGAGAAGCAAGTGACTAAAAGTGTTCTATCCTTCAAAGGAGTAGTGTCCTTTTAATATCCTTAACCTAAAAGAATAAAAAGAATGGCTTTTCAGACATAAAGACAGGTCTTTAAATAATATCCATGTTGCTCATTCTTTGTGACGAAGCAGGGGTAGGAGGGTAGATGAGGTAACTTTATTGAGTCATCAAAACCAGAAAGAACAACCCTCTCCACCCCCACACACAGATACATTATACCTTTCAGGATAAATCTGTGAAGTACTTCCACCTAGTTAGCTATGATCAAACATAAATATGATTCAGTTGCGAATAAGAAGACAGGCTTCTATCCAAGTCTGCTAAAAAACACATTCAAATTTGTCACGCCTACTCGAAATGTGGAACTAATATGGTATAGATGGTTAGATGGTTTGTTTTGTATAAAAATTTACAGATGAGAAAAAGCACTCAAGGCATATGTTATGAAATGAACTATGTTTCCCAAAATTACTATGTTGATGCTCTAACTCTCAAGGTGACTGTGTTTGAAGATACAACCTTTGAAAAGGTCAATAAGAATATATGCAGTAATAAAGGTAGGGCTCTAACCCAGTATCACTAGTGTCCTTATAAGAAGTGAGACACCAGAGAAAGTTGAGCTCAGAGAAAAGGCCACATGAGGCCACAGCAAGAAGGTGGCTGTCCACAAGCCAAGGAGAGAGAACATGGGAGAAACCAAACCTGCAGTCACCTTGATCTTGGACTTCTATCATCCAGAAGTGAGAGAATATTTTTTGGCTTATGAAGCCACCAACCAGTCAGAAGGACTGCCATAACAGAAGGACTGTTATGGCAGTCCTTCTGACTACTATAGAGTGTCATCTTTTTCTCAATATTTCTCCCACAGTTTCTGCATGTTCCTCAGGCTATGCACATAGATTAGCAGAAAGGACAATATTCCAAAGGGAAGACAATAGAGAAAGAAGGAAGACTCTTATCAAACATAGGGTTTAGAATGGTGGTCAGATTAGCCATTTAGGAATCAAAAGGTATATAATTGAGATTAGGGGGAAAATGACATACACTTATCTATTTGTGGTAATGTTCTAAAAACATGCAATTCTCCAAAGCAGTTGTATACTAATTCTCAGATTGAACATAATCTGATGTTTGTTTCTTGGTTTCCCCTGAACAAATAAATTTGAAGGGGTAGATTAAGACTAAATCCACCTAGGGGGAATCCTAAGAATTAAAGAGAACAAAAAAATACATGGTTCCCTTCTTTGACAGTTAATGGCAGAAAATTATTGTAATGTAACTTGAGGCAAGGCAAGAAGAATGTTTTCTTGACCTAATAAAAGAGAAATAAGGTGGTTGCAAAAGAAATATTTGGCATAACACTTTTCCATGGTAATGGATAGACATCCATAGTTACTCTCATTGTAAATTACTGAATATCAACGAGTATTTATCTACTAATATCAACCCAGCTGTTGAAACACATCAGTCTCCCAGACAATTCTCTCAAACAAAAGGCATTTGGATGAAGGAAAAAGAAGGGACCCTACTCCAGCGTTTCCCTGCCTACTGGCAAATGTCAAAGCAGAAGTGACTGTAGATAGAGCAGACGGACCCAAGGTGATTTGTTTCAAGGGGTACAGTTTTTTCAAATTCGATTCCCTTCTTGATGTGTACCTGTGTTATATCTGCTCCAAAGTCACTGTTGTGTGGGTATGGAGAACAATAACTTTTGAAAATTTTCAGAAAGGAGAATGAGAGTAGGTTCTAGACGGGAGCTCTGAAAGAAAAACACGGGATGGCTGATGGTCACAGCAAAGAAAGAAGGAAACATCGAAGAAAGAAGGAAACATCGAAGAAAGAAGGAAACATCGAAGACAAACAGTCCACTGTAAGTTTTCTTTATCTGCTTGGGATTTCAAAGAAGACACTCTCCGAATTGGAAAAAGCTAAAATGGTTGTTGGTAATTGGAGGAATATGCAAGGCCACAAACCAGGAGATGAGACCAAGAGGAATGATTTCAAAAAGCTGAACTGTACCCAGGGCCTCCATGAAATATTCTTCCTAAAACCTGAATCCAAGGAAGTTTCTAGAGCTCACAACCATTAACAAGAAATATAAGGAAAAGGGAAAGTCTGTAAATAACACCACAACGAAGCAGAGAGAAAAAAAAAAACCCAGAATGTGAAACACTCTTAAATAAATGAAATATTGTTAACTTTGATAGAATGTCTAATGGCACTGGAGCAATAAATTTGATTTTAAAATTTTTTATTTTTTAGAGATATATGCTGAAATATGGGAGATTTAAATGCCACAATGTCTAAAATATATTTTAAAATACTTAGTAAAACAAGGAAAGACAATACACAAAGTCACACAACTTTTAAGAATTTTGATAGATGTTCATCTAGTTTTTAGTAGTTTAAAGTTTTTACAATACCATAGTGAAGCTTAACTTAAAGAATAATATACAATGAAATAGTCCAAAGTTCTGAAAAATCACTAGCAAGCTAAATATTTTCCAGGCATGCCAGAGTTCTCTATTTCCTCAAGGGATGTATCAAAAGAACATGGCAGTGTAGGTAGACTGGATTTAAGAGCAGTAATCACAGATGCCAACCCTGGCAGTGTCCATCCAATCATTATCAAGAGGGCAGGGCACCTTCGACTTGTCCCAGTGACAAAAGAGATTCTGAAATAACTACAGGACAGAAATTTCAAACTGGTGAGCATCAGGGCACTGCTGGCAGGTCTTTTTTGGTTCTCATAGTGCCTTTTAAAATATTTTAATTAGTTGACAATTAAAAAAATAGAAGATTTCACATAAATATTCTATTTTTTTTTTTTTTTTTACTTTTCCTGAAAAATCAGGATGATATAGTTTTATTTTCTAGTGTGGTCATTGGTGAGACTGAGGAGCAACAGCCCCATTCCACACAGCATGCACTACTCCAGTCTCCACTAATGCCTGACAATTTATTACAGTATTACTTCACTGTGAAGCATTATCCACCTGTCTACTCTAGGCATTTAATTTTGTAACTCTTGACATGTTGTTGTCAATACTATTCCTGCAAGACCATTCATTACATATGGGATGAAATAACTGCCCAAGCTTTCTTCACTGATGTTATTTAACATTTAGTTCATCATGTTCCATTTTTTGGATTCCAAGCCAACAAGCAATCCAGGGGCTTTCATGGAGAGTTACCTCCATGGCGAGAATGTGCAGTGTATGGATAGTCCTGGATTGGAATCTCAGTTCTTTTACTCTTCAACGTTAAGCCCTTCATATCTGAGTTTACTAAAATGGGGTTAATACACATACCACCTCATAAAGCTGCTGTGAATATTAAATGAGGTAGTAAATGCAAAGCATCTGGCACAATAGTTTGCATATATTAAAAATGGCAGCTGTTATAATTATTAGAAGTAGAGGTAGTAATGGTGGCAGTATTTCCTGTATTTGAGTATTTTTTCATCCTTCCAAGGGAGGTGTTAGGGCAAATCAACAAATTGTTTTTCAAGCACGATTCATCATTCTTATTGCTTGACTAGAGAAATACAGATGGATCAGATAAAAATAGCATGTGTTCCTTATCAACTTATTGTCTCTTAGTTCCAAATCTACTCTTCTTTGTTTACTTTAGTGCAACTGAAGCCAAATCTTGTAAACACTTCTCCTTTATCAGCTGTCACAATGTTAGACCAGTAAGGGTACTGGAGGGACACTGCAGAATGAAGGGGCTTTCTTCCTGGTCTTGTACGTGCTTTCTTACACCTGAGGTGCTGTGCTCTTGCCAGTGGGTGGAGGTGTGCGGGAGATTCTGTGGTGTACAATTAACAAGTTTTTCTAGCATCCTGCTCGGAAGCTTTCCAGTGAGTTTTCCCAACTGACTAGGAAGATAATGTGCCCAATAGGCCAAAAGTATCTCAGGTATACTAGTCTGAATTTCTTACTTCCATTCCTAGCCCAAACACCTCAGTAAACATTTCGACCATCGAGGGTCAGCCAGAGTCACACCATTTGCAACAAACTCTTAATCTCAGCTTTCAGAAGCACAGTGTCCTTTTGCAACTTGGTTCCTTTAGATGCTTTACTTCAACACTAGAGGTAATCATTGTTCTTTACATCTACTATTTTTGCATTCTGGAGACTGTGGGCCTCTTAGAATATGATCCCTGCTACTACTTAGTAACTTTTCTACTAAATTCCCCCTTTTTATCACTGACATGGTTTTTGTTAACTTACTGGAGTCTGACACAGAATACTTATTATGTAAAGGAGTATCCTGTTGCACATATCTGCCATTCTGATCTACCTAGCATCCCTAGATCAATTATTCTGATAATATTTCCTTTATGACCTAGGTTAACTGACTTCTCTTTATTATATGTGGTCCTGGAGGAGCTACCAATCACTACTCAAGCGCCCAATACCCATTCCACCTTCTCCTCCCAAGTCTATCTCTCCCTCATGTAGTTAACATGTGACACAGGTTCTATCAATTATATGGCTTCATCTATCCGGCCAAATTTATTAATTCTGAGATGATCATACTACTCTATCTAGGACAATCACATTTCTCCTATAAGATCTTGGCTTAAGGAAGGGGAGAGGAGTTTCTCTCTCTTCCTGGATTATCAAATCTAAAAATGTGAAACCCCCTTTTTTGTCTCACCTCTCTAGAAGTAAATCTTTTTTCCTTTTTCCATTTTGCTTTTTTTTATTTTTTAATTTTGAGACAGAGTCTCGCTCTGTTGCCCAGGATGAATTGCAATGGCGCGAAAATCTAAACCAAAAATCAATCATGAGGAAGATGAATTGCACTAGGAAATGGGAGGGAAAAGGTGAAAGGAAAGAGAGGACTGACTTTAGGTCAATAGTATCATTTAAGTTTACAGATTTCTGGAAACTT
Source organism: Saimiri boliviensis (assembly GCF_048565385.1). NCBI lineage: Eukaryota > Metazoa > Chordata > Mammalia > Primates > Cebidae > Saimiri > Saimiri boliviensis. The sequence goes on from NC_133468.1 coordinate 18,025,813, forward strand.
CTCTGACCTTGAAGCTAATAGTTGTACTAACTAAAATGTTTTATTTTGTATGCTGTTTGAGTTTCTGCAACTGAAGAATCTGGACAAATTTTATTGTTAATAAATTGAACTTGTATTTATCTCAATATCATGGTTATTACAGGTTATTACAATATTCTTGAACTCATATCTCATGACTTGTCACCCAATGATATTGAAAAAAATAAATCACTTGGTTTTCATTACAGAGATCTATATCCAAATGGTCTTTACATACCTAAGCACTATATATTTCCAGGTGTTTTTAAAATTTTATTTATCTATATGTATTGTGTACTATGAGAACCTTCTCAAGGGCATGTTTGAAAAATGAGTGCCCAGTTTGTGATAGAGCCCTTCTAGGAGAAGACAACCCTGGAAAACAAATAATAAATAAGTATAGGTGTAGTTCTAAATACCATGTTCTTAATTATTGTAATTGCTTTTCTCCAATCATTGTATCACTTCAAATTATTTATTCTTATCTATAAATTTGTGTTATATAGAAAGGGTCTAATTTCCCTTTTACATAAACTTTGAAAATCATACATCAACTTTGGGGCATAAATGACAAGAAAATTTCATAATACTCTTTTAATTAAAAATTTGGCAACTAAATAGATCAGTGTATATCACCCAGGTTTGCGCAAAAGACATGTACTTTATGGCTACCCAGACTCACAATTAGTTTTCCAATTAAAAAAATTCAAATTCTACATTATTTTACTGAAATGTAACAAAAATGTAATGAAATGCAAATATCAAATGTAAAGTTCAAACAGCTTTGACAAGTATACAGTTTTGCCCTATGCCCAATAATGATAGCAAACATTCCGATTATTCTTGACAGTCACTTTGTGCCTTTTGCAAAAAAGGTTTTGACACTCAGAAACCACTATTCTCATTATTATTATTATTATTATTATTATTATTATTATTATTATTTGAGATGGAGTTTCACTCTTGTTACCCAGGCTGGAGTGCAATGGCGAGATCTCGGCTCACCGCAACCTCCGCCTCCTGGGTTCAGGCAATTCTCCTGCCTCAACCTCCTGAGTAGCTGGGATTACAGGCACCTGCCACCATGCCCAGCTAATGTTTTGTATTTTTAGTAGAGACGGGGTTTCACCATGTTGACCAGGATGGTCTCGATGTCCTGACCTTGTTATCCACCCGCCTCAGCCTCCCAAAGTGCTGGGATTACAGGCGTGAGCCACGGCGCCCGGCCTATTCTTCTTATTATTAATATAGAGATCAGTATTCCTATTCTTCAACTTCCTATAGTGGAATTTACATATGTAGAATCTGACTTTGTTTACTCAGCATGCTTTGTGTGATCCAGCCATGTTGTATTTATAATTTATTGCTAAGTAATACTCCACTGTATACACGTATCACCTTTTTCTTATCCATTCCTCTGTTTACTAACATTTGCTTCACTGCAGATTTTGCCTATTAGGAATAAAAATGCCTGGAACATTTTTATATAAGAATTTTTGTGAATATTCATTTTTATTGATCATGGATACATTCCTAGGAGTGAAAATTGCTGAGTCATAGTAAAGGTGTAAGTTTTGCTATACAAAAATCTGTATTTTCCAAAGAAGTTTTTTCTGTTATGTACGTACCAGTACTATACGAGAATCCCCACTGTTTCTCACCCATGGAAACATGTGGTATTATCAGTCTCTATAATTTTACCCACTCTGTTGTATATGTAGCAGTTTCTCACTGTGGTTTCAATTTGTATTTTATTGATGAGTAAGGCTATTGGGAATTCCTGTTATTTGTGCATTTCCTCTTGTGTGAATTGCTTCTTCAAAATTATTTTTACGTTGTATTGGGTTGTTTTCCTTTTCATTATTCAGTTGTGAACTGTATTATATATGATGGACACATGTTATCAACACATCTGCTGTCAACTTTTTTAGCAGCATGCAGCTTGCTTCTGCCTTGTCTCTTTGGTGTTTATGAGCAAATTATTTTAATTTCTATTTCAAAATTTTTGTGTATTTTTTGTGGTTCAGTGCTTTTTGTGTTCAGTTTAATAAATATTTGCTCATTTCATCGACTGAAAAATGGTCTCCAATATTTTCTTCTAGAAGCTTTTATGTTCAGACTCATGGTACATCTCAAATTAACCCTTGTTTATGGAATAAAGTAGTATCAGTTTCACATGATTTATTGAGAACACTGCCATTTCCCTATTAAATTGTTTTGGTATCTTTGTCAAAAAAATTATATACTTACATGTTTATTTTTGGTCTTTATGTTCCATTTCACTGCAGAAAGGAACATGACAACATTTTCTTTCTTTAGAAGGACCCTGTGCCTTTAACTACTCCGTCTTAGCCAATGAGATGAGGAAAGGCAAAAACCTCAACAGTTTTAGGTGCAGGAGAATAGACAGAAACTGTGTTATATTTTGTGGTTACAAAAAAGCAGAAAGATTTACAGTGGTGACCAGTAGCAGATTGATGTGGCCACAGTAGAAATGGGTGATATTGAAGCATGTCCAGACACAGACAGCTACAAAGAGCATTCCTGTGCCTCCATCAGAGTATACTGGGACATTCTGAAGTTTCCCTGCTTCCTCAGGAGGAGACTGATAGCCACTGAGGAAGAGTCTGTAGTCCTGGAGAGGCCCTATGGTCAGTAACTGGAGACCAAAACATCACCACCACCTTAGACAGGGATCAGACAGTGCAGAGGAATCAACGCAGACTATGACCACAAAGGACCTCGTGCCTCTTTCCCACGGATACCATGGCTATAGATCATAATGGCAGACCTGAGACTCCACTGGGTTGAAAAGAAGAGGGAGGGCTTCCATCTTAGCTGAGAAGACGGAATTGACTGGATTTACCCCAAATTCACAAAGATAATGCTTTTTCCCTTCGGGCTCATTTGTATCTTGTAATAGAGATTAACTTGAGATAATGCAGTAAGAGGGTACTCTTTTCTTTTAACCTAATTTATTGAGAAATTTATGTTAGCTATAATTGAAACTGATTTCCTAAGACCAGCATCTTTCATATAAAAAATAGCTATACAGCACATAAGAAAAATTCATTGTGGAGTCCGAAAGCTTGAATACAGTCTCAGTCTTTTTACTTTATAGCTATGTAGCCATAGAATGCTCTCTTTAACTTCCTTTATGCTTTTTCTTTTCAGTATCAGAAGCATTCCTTGAACACCTGAAATATGCTAAGGACTCTGATAACTTGTTTACATGCATAATCTAATTTAATTTTTACAGCAGCTCAGGGAGATAGGTACTATATTATTTTCATTTTACAGAAGAGGAAAGCATGTTAGTGCTTTCATCTCTACAATGAAATGGTAGTCATGCTTCTGTCTCAGAAGGTTTTGTGTGTGTCAAATCAGACAATGCATATGAACATGCTCCAGGAGTTGAAGAACTAAATCATGGCTATTGTTACAATTACTCCCATTCTTAGAGAGATCTCCAAATTAATTACTATTGATCTCCTCTACAATACCTCATAGTAGCAATTCTCATCAATTTGCTGTTATCTATGCAAAATGCTTGCTCCACTGCTAAATTCATACCTTTGAAGGGTTTTTTTCTGGCCCAGAATATAGTGAATCTCAATCTTGCATGCACTTGAGTAGCTTTCTTTTTATTAAAGGCAGCTAAAATCCATATATTTCAGGAAGTTTATCCAAAGAATTTTACCCAGTTCCATTCTTGTACTTCCTGCTCTTTCTCAGCCCTATTGTATTTAGAGTACATTTCCACTTTTGACTCTAAATATGGTAGTTTTGGGTTTGAGTGATTATTCTTTTTTCATATTTATACATTATAAATTCTTTTAAATCAGGAGTTGAGTCTTCTATTAGTTTTTAGAACCATCACTCCACCTTGTCAAGGTATACACTAAGAATCGGCTCCATACCAATATAAAAGTCACAGCAGGAATCTGTTGTTAGATGATAGATTTCATTCTACCAAAGGATAAAGGAAAGAGCACAGGGAAATTTTCAGTTTACTCTAATTCACTCAATAGTGCACATTTCTTTTTGTAATATATTGTCATGCAGGTTCTACTACTGAGATATAAAGTTAGAACATTTTCCCACATGGCAACTTTATAAGAAAAGAAATTCATCACATTTTTTTTTCTGACATAACGGTTGGAATTTTCCTTGTTAGAAAACATCAATGTTGTTTCACAGAATTGAACTTATTTGGGAAACACTATTACATGCATTTATTTTCTTTATATGCCTTTAAAAAGATTATACTTTATGACTGCATTTCTTCTTTAATTATCAAAAAAGAATGGAGATTTTTTTTTTTTTTTTTGAGATAGAATCTCTCTCTGTCGCCAGGCTGGAGTGCAGTGGCATGATCTGGGCTCACTGCAAACTCCGCCTCCCAGGTTCAAGTGATTCTCCTGCTTCAGATTCCTGAGTAGCTGGGGTTGCAGGCATGTACACCATACCCAGTTAATTATTGTATTTTAGTAAAGACAGGGTTTCAATCTCTTGACCACATGACCCACCCACCTCAGCCTCCCAAAGTGCTGGGATTACAGCTGTGAGCTACCGTGAATGGCTGGTATTTTTAAGAGAGTCCAAATAACCGTATTTTATAACTTAGGACTTCAGATATAAATATCAGTAATGTTCTGATAATGTAAGTTTGTGTCCACGTACGTAGTGTGTATGGACACTTTTCCTTCCAATTCTAAATCATTTATTGCTATAGTTTCTAAGCATTCAGTAATGATAATTATTTTTTAATTAGCCCAATGTCACACTCTGCTTACATAAAAAGCATTCATGTAATACTGCCAACTAATATTGTCTTTTTAATAAACTTCTTGAAGTTAAGAATTATTTCCTAAAGGTCTTTGTAGCTCAGACTTGCAGGGTAGTATTGGCTGAGATTTATTCATTGGTAACTTAAAGATTTTGGTAAGATATTAATTATATACTAGCTAGTAGGTAAAGCAAGCATATATGAAATGCTTGTTCTTTCTAATTTACAAAAAATATGAGAGTATTTTAGCAGTATTTATTTACTCATATTTCAGGTTTTTTTTTTTTTTTTTTTTTTTTTTTACGATGAGTGATTTGTGGAGTCTATTTTTGCTCTTGCCTTTTGTACTACTCCAGCAATCAGACATGACAAAGTGTGCAATTATTCTTTGGGGGAGTGCTCCTATTACATACATTTTATTTTACTCATGTTTTCAATCACAATAGACATGCAATTATTATACAACTGTATCTTGAAACCATCATAATAGCTAGTTATTTACAAAAACAGAAGGAACTTACACATATGCCATTTCCAAATTAAACTGCTGAGACATTTTTATTATGACTTAACATTTGTATTTCTAAGTAATTACAAACCTGTTCCTTGTAGATTTCTTAAACTGTCTACAGATAAGTATGTTCATTATTGTCATGTTTCCTTTCCAAAGTATTTCTGAAAGTCATGGTTAATTTATTATTTATGGACTATTCAGTAGGAAGCTAACTCTGTTATATTTATGTATTGTAAAATAGTTAACTTGACTAACATAGAAAACAAATCCAGTGAATTGAACCCTCAAATCTATTTTTTAAAAATGAGAATATTTTATTGCTGTTTACTTGGTCCCCCATATAGCTGAAAGTGAGGAACTCAACTGAACTTTATGCTGCATAAGCACAAAGTTAGGTGGAATCTGTTGAGAATATAGTAGACTGTGCACTAGTAAATACCGTATTGGTTTGTACCTAATGATATCACAAAAGTACGAGCGCCTTACATGGGCCTGTGAGTGACTAGTACCCCAGGTGCTTTAATCCTGCATAGCTTGGCTAACTTCACTGTTCTGCTTTTATCAAGATTACTATAAAATTAAAATAACTTTACCCATTCTTATAGGTAGCTAACATGCTAATTTAAAACTCTTCCATAACTTATTTCTTGTTGAGATTACTATTCAATATTTTTACCAACTATTATGCAAGGGCACATTAGAATACCACTTAAACATAAAAGTAGTAAAGACATTGAGAGGAAGAGCTATATTCTTTGTTTATATTTTGCTCCATGGGTACATAAATATTTATTGAGAAATGTTACTATTTGGCAAGTGTCAATATCATGCATATTCAAATAATTCTGCCTATATCATTTGAGATTTTTGTTGTCAATATAAAGACACACATTTTCTTGATCATATCTTTATTTTCACCTTTGCATTCCAATCTTTCTTTCTGTCTCAGGAACATTCTATACCCTTTTGTATCAATAGTTTTTGTCTGCATTGTTCCATCCATGAAATGCTTTTCCCTCATGTTCACAAAGCTGGCCCCTGCTCGTCATTCACATCTTCATGCAAATGTCACCCATGCACACAGACTTCCCTGACCACATAACTTTTGCTAACGTAGCACCACCATCCTTCACTTTTTGTCCCATTAGCATATGTGTGTGTGTGTGTGTGTGTGTGTGTGTGTGTGTGTGTGTGTGTGTATGTATGTGTTCATCCCTTTATAAAATTAGGTTATTTGTATATTTGTGAGTTTAGCTGTCACGTCTACTGGAAGTTATAAAGACAACAACATAAATAGCAACTAACATTTACTGAGCAAGCCAGGAACTACTCCAAGTATTTTACAGGTATTAACACTTAGACTCTTAATAATCATCTTATAAACTCAGTACTATTATAATCTGCATTTTATAGATGAAGTAACTGAATGATAGAGAAGGGCTTCCTGGCCCAACCATACTCTAATTCACACAAGGCTCTCTCCAAAGCTGCCTCTTCAATATTCTATCTCTTCCTTCTTCACCCTGTTCTGCTTTAATCTTGGTTCACTGCTAATACAATGAGAATTTCTATCTTCATAAAAGCAAAATAAATATTCCAATGAGGTGTTAAAATGCATTTTTGAGCATATTTTGGCATATATAATTTTTCTAATGGATAAAATAACACTTATTGAATGTTGCCAGAAAACATAAACTATTTTGTTATTTTAAAAAGTTTTATTTATTTATTTTTTTGGAGACAGTGTCTTACTATGTTGTCTAGTCTAGAAGCACGCTCCTGTGCTCAAGCAATCCTTCCACTTCTGTCTCCAGAGTAGTTGGGTCTACAGCTGTGCACCACCAAGTCCAATCATTTTGTACTTTGAAATAGTCTTCAGAGTAAACCAGACTGCTGAGTGCCTTGTCCTCCACAAGATGGTGGCCCTAGCATTTTGTTGGCCCCTTCCTCCAAAATCCCCACATAATTACTTTTACTGAAACGTGTTTACTGACAGAAGTAACTAAAAGAGAATTTTAGAAACAAGAGAACAGACTTGTTATACTGACGTTTCCACTGCCTTATTAAATTCCAATCTGGCTTCTGTCCTAAACAGTGATTGAGGTGGCCCGATCAAAGTCACTGGAATCTCTAGCTCCATGTCTCATACCAAATGGTGAATTTTCCATTGTTCCTTTTCTCTCCACTTCTCAGCTAGCCTTCCACCTAACTCACAAGCACCATCTTCTCAATCTCTTCCGATTCAGTTCCTCAATCTCAATTACAAATGTAAAATTATTCAGAGAAAGATATAGCTATTTAGATAAAGCTGGTAAATTAGTAAATGAAATATATAATATAAAGTTTAATCTTGTGGCCAGAGATGGGCTACATAATTTGTCTACACGTGTCAGAGAAACCAACTTAGAAAGAATGTCCGATACTTTGCAATCATTTAATAATTGCTTGTTTCTGTTACAATGATCACTTTGTTTCTTACCACTCTTTCCTCATATTGTGCAAACTATTTGAATAATTTCTAAAACCACTTCTGTTTTTTTCCAAACTTAGAACTTCTACTTGAAACACAAGGCACCTGTTGCTGAAGGCTTACAAAACTGTCCACGCTAGAAAGGTATGATATACTGGCCTTATTTTCAAATTTTGGAAAGCAAGGCAATATAACTGAATGTAAGTATATGCTTGTATAAGTATTCAATACTAGTAAGTATGGTGCTCTTATACAAATACAGTCAGCCCTCTGTAGCCATGATTTTTACGTCTATGAATTGAAAATATGTTTTAAAAATAAAAAAATAGTAATACCACAGTAAAAAAAAATAACACAAATAGTGAATACTATCATGGCTATTTATACAGCACTTATATTGCATCAGGTGTTATAAGTAATCCAGAGATAATATCAAGTAATCAAGTATACAGGAGGATGTGTGCATAGGTTATGTGCAAACAATAGGCTATTTTATACAAAGGACTGGAGCAGCTTGGATTTTGGTATCTGCAGAGGTCCTGAAACTAATCTCCCTCAGATACTGAGGAACCACTGTATTACTTATATAAGCATACAAGTGCAGAAACAATATAAGTTACATACACTGTTAAGTGTATGTCCAAACTATCACAATCTACATTATTTTGAAAGACAATACTGGTAGGGATAAGGGAAAATAAAATATATGTTTTGGTCAAATAATATTGGTGTATATTGTTTATTATTCATAGGGGAGAATCATAATACACATTAGTATATTAAAAGCTCTGAGAATTAGTACTAAAGGAAACTGGTTAATTTAATGGACATCACAGAAACTGCTTTAAATATGACACTTTATCTCCATATCTATTTATTTTTGAGGTAGTCATGTTTACATCCCTTGGGACATCATTTTATGATATGTTAAGTTGAAACGTGTTACTGCAAACTGATCTGAATAAATAAGGGCAGAAGCATTATTTACATCAATCAGATTTTATTATTTTATTACTCTTACTGTTACTATCATCATCATCATCATCATCATCATCATCATCATCTGGACCAGTGGTTATTACTTAAATTGTAGAAGAAAGGAAAATGTCAGAATTATTTTCTCAAAATATCTCTCATTAAGCCCATCCAAAATTTTTAAAATCAAATAAGAAGGGGGAAAGCCCAGGGATATAAATCATTCAGAAAAGCTCTGCAGGTAATTCTGTTACTTGTTTATCTCTCCCTTCTGTTTCATCTTTCTCCTTCAACCACTGATCTTTATAATTACTTTGATTTTTCACTTTGTTTTGTAAAAAAAAAAAAAAAAGCATATTAATTTCTCAAGACTGCATGTGACAGACAGAATCAAATTCGAGAGTTATCCATTAGCTTAAAATGTACAAAGTAAGTTCATCTTCCAGTTTTAGATAGTTAAGTGGGCCTACAGAAATATTGGCGTACTTACTGTCAATAATTCTAATGTTTTTTAAACTTAAGGTATCTACTGAATATTATTTTTCCCCCTCACAAATATAAACTCATTTCCTATAAGCCACCAAGCCTTGTCAAGGGAATGCCTCAAGTATTTTACTATTGGACAAAGATTTCTCTCATGATATGTTTCTTGCATTTGTGTTCAGAGAATTGTTCTGTATAATTTCCCATGTTGAATTCAAAGTTATTCATCTGTGGCATTTCAGCTTAGTATTGTGGCTTAATAAGTACCATGTGAATGTTGCCACTAGAAAAATATCAATCATCATTTTATTTACACAATGATATTTACATCCTTCTAACCAACCTTCCAATCTGATGGACCAAAGAGATAGCATTCAGGTAGTCTTAAATTGACCAGTGAAATTTTTTTCATATTATGGTCAGGCATCATCTATTTAAAGCTAACTGGATCTGGCATGGGTCATTTTGGATGAAGGTCTGTTTTAACCACCCTGGCCAAGCTTGTTGTAAGACATTCAACTTCAAGTTCCAGTTGGCTTTTGCTATACACATGTGTATCCAACGTTTGCTCATCTGGCTTCAGTAACAGTCTCGTTTTAATTTGTGAGGGATTTGTCCACTTTATCAAGTGATATTTATTCATTTTATTTGAATTCTGAATTGGCAGGATATTTCTAGCCTCGTCACGTGGAAATGGAATCCAAACTTACAAGGCTGATCAAATCTCAGATGCAGGCCACAGTAAATAGTAACCATCCATTCATCCATTAAAAATTCACTGCTTATATAGTCCTTTGCTTATACATCGCACCCAGTGTGTAGAAGAGCAGAAAGATATTTCACAAACGTTATAAAGGAGACATGGTTACTCCCTTTAAAAAAGTCTAACTCATCTCCCCTTTATATGTAAATTGAGAGATATCATGTCTCTCTGTAGACTATAAATAGAAATGACTTTTCTGCTTTCTTTTAAAAACAAAGGAAATCATCTCTACATTTGCATATAAAAGAAGAACAATGAATCTAGCAAAATACACTTTTTACCAGCAGTAAGATAACTTATAATGAAAGAGAATTGCTGGTACAATGCCAAAATATAACCACTTTTGTGTAGCTAGAGTAGGCATATGCAAGGAAGGAATATGCCCACTTTGTACACAGATTCAAACGCCATCGTTCTGTGAATAAGTTTACTACTGAATTATCCACCTGTTGCTTGGAAGCAATTATCTCTGTTCCTACATCATACAATTAAAATAGTATTTACTAATTAGAAAGATTTTGACAGAGTAGAATCTTGTTTTAAATTTGTTAGGAGGAAAAAAAAAAAACTGCCATAATGCCTTCACACAAGATACACATATCATCGCTTTCCACCTCTAGCCAGGAAACCTTAATTTGAGCGCCAACATTTTAAAACTGTCATGTGAATAGCTAATTGTATAAAACAAACAGATCTTTCAGGAAATCAGAGGTGGGTTTGTTTATATTTCTACAGACTATTTTTCTTTCTGGAGAGGAGATTCACAGCTATGAGTAGATTTTCTGAGAAGATCTGCATGCAGTCAGCATCACGTATCTCCAAAGTCTGTAGTCTGCTTGGGGCAGAGGTGAATTATCTGGTTTATGAAGGCTCAGAGAGAGGTCACTGCTTGGATTGCAATTCTGACTTGCCTGTAGTTTATTTTGTGTAAATGTGGAAGTAGCAGCTTCTGAATCCCTGTAGTGAAGCAAACCTTATCCTCTGTTTGAAGCTGGATTTAGCATGAGTTTCCACTATGAGCTCTTATAAACAGAATTATCTTTTTGGCAGACATATATATGGAGAGCTTTATCTTGTAACTCTTCTCTGTGAATTATTATAGGCTCCAGAACAAGGCTTAAATATGTCAAAGAACAATTGGGGTACAGAATGGACACGCTTCTTTCTAAAATGTGCAAATTGAGATACAAAGCAGTTGTTTCTCATGAAATAATGCTTTGAATAACTGTGTTTCTTAACAACCCAGTTTGAGTAGCTGAAAAAAGGATTTACATTTATGTATTTCTAGAACAAGGAGAAAATTATTTTAATGATAATGCTATTAATGCAGCAGCAAATCAGAACCAAGGAAACGTTTTGTATCATTTCCTTGAGAAAAAAACTTTGTGTAAAATTTATTGTTTATAGAAGTGAGGGGGGAAAATCTAGTTAATGCTTTAATGTCCTTGCCAATTTCAAAATATCCAGCATAGCAAAGAATTAGCCAAATTCCAAATACCCCTGGAAAGGTCATTGTCTTGAGGCAGGATGAGCACAAAGCATACAGCTCGGTATTTGTATGTCATTAAAGAGCATGTTTCAGAACAGAATTCTCCAGGTCTCAAAGCTGGCAATTCATGAAGGTAGGTAAATTGCCAAAAACACTCTCTCAAACAGGAGGTGTCTAATGAAACAAGGTGGGATATCTCAGATACTCAGAGGATTTTTTTCTTTACTCACAAGTAATTCCAAGTATATCAAATAGATCATTCGCTGGCCACAGGAGGGAGGCAGGAAAACATAACAATTTTACTTCTTAACTTAAATGGGGACATTGAGTCACTGATTATTTACTCTCTCTTCAGAATCATCACTTTATCCTGCTGGTATTATGTGAGTAGTCTGCAATAATGGAAAATCCATTTGGCTTCATTACAGGAGAAAGTATTCAAAGGCAATAAAACTTATTGTCAAACTGGGGTTGGCTCTGCAGAAAATGATTTCAAATTGTCCTTTATTTCGTTAAGAAGATCCTCTTTCTATGTAGCTATTATAGGGAGGATAATTATGGAAGTAATAAGCTAATCATCATCAGACTTAATTGAGCAAATGTGAACTATTGCTAGATTTTAAGTAATGAAAAGCCAGGTTAGATGATAAAAATCAAAGTAACAAGACATCTCAGCAGCATTTCAAACACACGCAAAAAGATTTTTCTAAATAATCTGGGGTGATTTTATCTGTATAACAACAACAACAAAAAACTTTCAGGTGAGATAACTTAAGATCTAGATGAAGGATTAGAACTTTCCTCACTCATTCCCTTAAAACATAGGATAACTTCTTTCCAAATTGTATCTCATTTGATGTGGACAAAAAGGAGACATTGCCATGAAGAAATAAAAGGAATGAGCTCCAGCCTCTCGCTTTCTTGAAGTCACTGAGGACAGCATGGAAAGTTAATCCACTTATTTATTCATTTACTGAGCACATGATTACACAGTATCTACCATTTTCCAGGGATTTTTCTGAATATTTAGGATATAGCAGAAAAGGAGACAAAGTCTCTACTCTACTGGCATTTCTATTTTTGAGAAGAAACACAATAGATAAACACATAGATATTTTCAGGCAGTGCAAATAAAATAAAAATGAAGTAGGCAGATAACAGAGGAAAGAAGAGCAATAGATCGGGGCAGGAGCAGTGGATATTCCAGAATCAGTGTGATGCTGGAGTCAGTATGTCCTAGTTCGAGAGAGCTGATTATAAAATATTCAGAAATTTCATAAGCAAGTTTTTTAAACCACTGGGTGGAAGAAGTTACACACCACAGAAACTGGCAAAAACTACAAATGAGAGCTTCCTCTTTTTCTCTGAAAGCCAGTTTACTAGCATACCTTTGGAGATGGTTGTTAAGGAAAGTTATTTTCAGAGAGAGACTTGAAGGTACTGAAGAAGAAGGCCGTGCAAGGATGACATGGAATGGTGTTCCTGCAGGCTGGAACTGCATGTGCAGAGATCACAAGATAGAAATGAACTTAATAGGTAGGTGTAATATAAAAAGCAAGGTGGGAACTGTCCAGAGAGCCAGGAAAGGCTGTATAATACAGGTTCTTATAAGTCATAACAAGGATTTAAATTTTATTCTAATTATAATAGGGAGTTATTGGACAGGTCTTATATAGGGAAGAAATATGATTTGTTTAAATTAGTTTTAAGGATTATTCTAGATTCTCTGTGGAACAAAGACGTCAGGGATTAAAAGTAGAGATGTGTTTGAATGTTATTGCAGTATTCCTTGAAAGAGATGATGATGGGTTGAACTAGCATTATAGCTGTGGGTACAGTGAGAAATGGTAAGCTCTAGCATATTTTAAAAGAGACATCTCTAGAGCATACAGATAATATGAAGGTGAAAGTAATAAATAATAACCTCTATTTTTTAACTGAGCAAATGGTGATACCATTTTCTAAGAAGAAAAATCTGAGAGAACATAGATTTGACAAGTTGCAGGCTGAGAATTAACATTCTGTTTTACATAGAGAGTATCATATTAGGTTGAAAGTGGTATAGGACCATTCATAAAACCCCAACAGAAGTGTCCCTCTATTGTTTCTAATTTGAGTACATTGATTATTGGATTATATTTTCAAGAAAACATTTTTGTCAACATAGAATCTGTTTCTGCCTATGGTCAACTTTTAGTCCGAAGCAATCTGAAGAGGTGACTAGAAAGTTATTGAATTCTAGGCCGGGCGAGGTGGCTCAAGCCTGTAATCCCAGCACTTTGGGAGGCCGAGGTGGGTGGATCACGAGGTCGAGAGATCGAGACCATCCTGGTCAACATGGTGAAACCCCGTCTCTACTGAAAATACAAAAAATTAGCTGGGCATGGTGGCTCGTGCCTGTAATCCCAGCTACTCAGGAGGCTGAGGCAGGAGAATTGCCTGAACCCAGGAGGCGGAGGTTGCGGTGAGCCGAGATCGCGCCATTGCACTCCAGCCTGGGTAACAAGAGTGAAACTCCGTCTCAAAAAAAAAAAAAAAAAAAAAAAAAAAAAAAAAAAAAAAAAAAAGTTATTGAATTCTATATTCCTAATTTCCTCCTGTAATCATTAGATTATACTTATAAAATTTTGCCTTTTGATTTTCCAGTTATAGAATCTTGCAAAGTTATGCTGGATATATTAAATGTTCTTTTGGAAGATTCATTGAATTACAGGAAAAGATGCCAAAATAATCTTCAAGTTCTTAAGACAAAGAGGTTCTATTAAAAACTTTCCTGATATAGATACACTTGTTTAAAATTATCAGAGTTAAGAGCTAATGAAATATTTTAACTGTTGATAGTTTGGATGTTTTTTCAGCTTCAAATCTTATGTTGAAATGCAATCCTTGATGTTGGAGGAGGGTCCTGCTGAAAGATGATTGGATCATGAGGGCATGTCTCTCATGAATGGCTTAGTGCCATCCCTTGTTGAGAAGTGAGTTCTCTCTCTGAGTCCACGTGAGACCTGGGTGTTTAAGATTGTGGCCACTCCTCCCCTTTCTAGCTCCTGCTCTTACCATGTATTATACCAGCTCCTCCTTTGGACTTCTGCATGATTGAAAGCTTCCTGAGGCCTCACCAAGTGAGCAGATGCCAGCACCATGCTTTCTGTATAGCCTGCAGAACCATCATGCAACTAAACCTCTTTCTTTATAAATTACCCAGTCTCCAGTATTTCCTTATACCAACATAAAAACAGATTAACACAACTATGTTCACAAGCCAAGACTTGCTACGTAAAAAGTACTGCAATGGAAGAATCTCTTCAATAGCAGGTAAGAGATAAATTGCATAATCCTCAAAATGGTAATCTTTTTGTACAAAATATGAAGATTTGTTTAGTTGGACACTGTATTAGTCTGTTTTCATGCTGCTGATGAAAACATCCCGAGACTGGGTAATTTATAAAGAAACAGCGGTTTCATGGACTCACAGTTCCATGTGGCTGGGGAGGCCTCACAATCATAGCAGAAGGCAAAAGTCACATCTTATATGGTGGCAGAAAACAGAGAATGAGAAGCAAGTCAAAGATTATAAAACCATCAGTTTTCATGAAACTTACTATGACAAGAGCAGTATGGGAGAAACCATTCCCATGATTCAATTTTCTCGCACTGGGTCTCTCCCACAACACATGGGAATTATGGGAGCTATAATTCAAGATGAGATTTGGATGGAAACATTACCAAACCATATCAAAAATATATATATGTTTCCAATGCTATATAGCATACACACACACACACACACAAATATGCTAATATATGCTAATTTTTTATAAATATTGCATTTATCTGATGGTACCATATACAGTTAATGTCCAAAATCTAAAAATAAAGTAGATAATACCTACAAAATTACTACTAATATATAACTGTTAGGAAGTTTAAATTCACATTTGTTATCACATCCTTTATTATCAATTATTAATTCTTTAAATGCATGCCACATGCTATTAATATGCAAACATATTTTTCTTACTAGTTTCTGAATAACTGAATTAAATTGTTTTGCAATTTGCATTCTATGTATTTGATCTTCCCATATTGCTAACTTACTTTATCAAGAAACACATATTGTCAGTATTTTATATTTGTTATATATTTGATTAAGAGGTTGAAACTATATATTTCTTTTGTGTTTCTGATTAAGAGATTATTCCTGTCATAAAAAAAAAAATAACAGAATGTCTTCTTTTGCTTGGTGGCAGGTTTAAGAAAAGTAAATACAGAGAGAAACAGGTTAGCTTCAATAAATATAAAAAACTTTGGAAGAGAAAGGTCTGCTTCCTTCCATGTGTAGCTTGCCTCTGTCATAAGTTATCTACAGGTAATACTGATAAATTAGCTACTGCTACCTTAAAGAAAAACTATGTTTGAAGAAGGAAGGTGAAGATATGTGAGAAAAATTTGATCCACAAGGATGCCAAGTAAAAAATATTCAAACCTCTTCCTTAGATTAAAAAACAAAACAAAACATTTCACACTTAGATCCTTACAAGTGCTTGAAAAGATCCCCAGAAACCCAAGGCATCTTTCATATTTATCTCCTTTGATTGTTATTACTGGAAAATTGATATAGGTATGCTTTTTATTGATTTAATATATATTTCACACCTATTATGTGAATGTTTTGTGAAAACTGTAGTTCAAACTTCCTGAGAAACAGGAACATTGAGAAAGATCCTGTGTAGCCTCCACAGCAATTGTAGTTAAAAAGGTAAAGTCACAGTTGTCATAATAGGAGATACATTTGGTGAATTAACATGTCTTAGGGAACTGAAGCTCCCTTTCAGGCACTTAATCCTCATGATTGTTAAAGCTTGGCATAGAAATTCACTTGTAATCATAATGATACAGCCTCGGAGAAAAAGCAAAACCACACAAAATCAACTTTTATTCCCCTTCTTTCTTTTTTTTTTTTTTTTCTCTTCTCTTCTCTTTTTTTCTTTTTCTTTTCTTTTTTGAATTTGACAGGGTCTCACTCTACCACCCAGGCTAGAGTACAGTGACATAATCTCAGCTCACTGCAGCCTCCACCTCCTAGGTCAGTTAATCCTCCCAGCTCAGCCTCCCAAGTAGCTGGGACTACAGATGCACACCATCACTCCTGGTTAATTTTTTATATTCTTTTGTAGAGACAGAGTTTCACCGTGTTGCCCCAGCTGGTCTCAAACTTCTGGGCTCAAGTGACTTTCCCACCTCAGCTTGCCAAAGTGCTGGGATTACAGGCATGAGCCACAGTGCCTGTCCCAAAATCAACATTCAATTGGAAAATGGACTTCTTGATTTCATCCAAGAAATAGTGTCTCTTCTTTTCAAAGAATAGATGACAACATGATAATGTAATGGTGATCAGGACGGGCATGGTGCCTCATGCCTGCAATCCTAGAACTTTGGGAGGCCAAGGTGGGTGGATCACCTGAGGTGAGGAGTTTGAGACCAGCCTGAACAACATGGAAAAACCCTGTGTCTACTAAAAAATACAAAATTAGCTGAGTGTGGTAGTGCATGAGCTACTCAGAAGGCTGAGGCGGGAGAATCACTTGAACTGGGGAGGCATATGTTGTGGGGAGCAGAGAGATGCCATCGCACTTCAGCCTGAGCAATAAGAACAAAACTTCATCTCAAAAAAAAAAAAAAAAAAAGAAAGAAAAAAGAAAAAGAAAAAAAAACAGAACGAAAATATACTGGTGATCATCTTAAAATTTTGAGTCTGCCTTATTTTCCTGCTTAAGATTATAAGCCCATTCAAGGGAAAGTCTAAAGCCACATGTTTTACTCATCAGTCAGTCATTCCTCATGTATAAATTGGGATATGAGTACATGCCTTATAGAATTCTTACAAAGATGAAATGAGAAATTATGTACCTTGTTCTAAGTGCACATTTATTTTCTATAATAGAGTCAAGTCATGATTGTTGGTCCTTGACTATGAAGAGGCAGGTGTGTGTCATTGGAGAAAAATTATTTGATAGTTGAAAGAAAACATAATACAAAGGTAAACATACAGTTAGCCCTTAAACAATGGGTCTAGGGATGCTGGTCCCCCATAATCAGAAATCTCTGTGTTACTTCTGACAGCACCCCAGACTGAACAAGAAATAGCTTCAGTTGACTCAAAACCTTACCAATAACAAAAAGTCGGTTAACACGTATTTTATATGCTGTATCTATTATACACAATATTGTTTGTAGAGACAGAGATTCACCGTGTTGCCCAAGCTGGTCTCAAACTCCTGGGCTCAAGTGACTTACCCACCTCAGCTTGCCAAAGTGCTGGGATTACAGGCACGAGCCACAGTGCCTGTCCCAAAATCAACATTCAATTGGAAAATGGACTATCAAGTAAGCTAAAGTACTATTTAAAGTAAGTGCTTTACTATAAAGTAAGTACTTTTACTATAAAGTAAGCTAAAGAAAAAAATGTTATGAATATCATAAAGAAGAGAAAATATATTTACTCTGCATTAAGTGGAAGCGGGTCATCATAAAGGTCTTCATTTCATTGTCTCCACCTTGAGTAGGCTGAGGATGGGGAGGAAAAGAAGGGGTTGGTCTTGGTGTTTCAGGAGTGGCGGAGGCAGGAGTTGGAGAGGTGGAAGGAGAGGTCAGAGGGGAAAACACACTGTGTAACACTTTACAAAAAATCATTTCTGTCTTTTTTGCTTTTTCATTTCTCTAAAAATGTTTCTATATGGTACCAATACTCTCACGGTTTGTTTTCGTTTCTGTGCCTTCCATGTCATTAAAAAAGTCAAAAGCAGTCTTGAATAATCAAAACCCTTCTGCCAGATTTTCTAATGTGTACTTGTTTTCTGTTACTGCTACCTCTATGTCTTCTTCCTCACCATCTGACACTGGTTTGGAAGCACTCACCTCCATCAAGTCTTCATTTTTTAATTTTTCCGGTGTAGTGCCTGTAAGTGTTTGCATTTCTCCAAAATCTGTATCCTGAAACCCTTCACCTCCCACTTTTTTTTGACATATCTATATTCTTTTTCATGAATTCCTTGATGGACTCTGCCATAAATCCTGGGAACTAATGCACAAAATCTGGACAGGGTTCTTTTCAGCAGTTTATTGTTTCAGGCCTGATGGCTTTCATAGCTTTTACTATAAGAATGATGCCACCTTCAGTGATGTAATCCTCCCATATTTTTATGATGCTGTCTCTACCATGGTTCTTTTCCACAGCATTGAAAATCTTATCCATAGAGTACCATGTGTAATGAGCCTTAAAGATATTATGACCTCTCAATCAAGAGGCCGAATTAGAGAAGCTGTGTTTGGGAGCAAGTAGACCCCTTCAGAGCATTTGCTGTTGAACTCATGGCATTCTGGATGGCCAGGGTCATTGTTCAATGTAAAAATAACTTAAAAAGCAGTTTATTCCCAGAAGGGTACTCCCGACTTCAGGGCCAAACCAATCCAGAAAAATGGTTCTCCTTTTGTTATAGTGGCTCTTGTTATACAAAAGATTGTCAACTGGTGTTTATCTTTTCTCTTTGGAATTAGCAGCTTTATAGAAAAGGGCAGTCCAGATTATTAACCTGGTTGCATTTGCACAAAACAGAAGAGTTAGCTTATCCTTTCCTGGTTTAAATCCTTACTAATAAAAGTCCCTTGTGACTTTCTTACTAATAAATGTCCTTTGTGACACTGCTTTCCAGAATATAGCACTTCCACCCCCATTAAAAATCTCTTCAGGCAGATATCCGTTCTCCTCAATGATTTTTTTTTTACTTTTTTTGAGGCAGAGTCTTGCTCTGATACCCAGGCTGGAGGGCAATGCACAATCTCGGCGCACTGCAACCTCTGCCTCCTGGGATAAGGCGATCTTCTCAACTCATTCTTTGAGTTGCTAAATCTACAGGCATGTGACACCACGCCTGGCTAAGTTTTGTGTTTTTTCAGCAGGGATGGGGTTTCCCAATGTTGCCCACTTTGGCCTTCAATCCCTGGGTTCAAACAATCCTCCCACCTCAGCCTCCTCAATGCTGGGATTATAGGCATGAGCCACTTCATCTAGTCTCCTCAATGATTTTCTTCACGTCAACTGGAAACTTGTCTGCTGCCTTAGTCACCAGAAGCTGCTTTTCCTGTTATTGTGATGTTTTTAAAGTCAAACCTTTTTATAAAATTATCAAACCATCCTTTGCTAGCATTAAATTCTCCAGCTTTAAATCCTTCTTCTTTGTGCTTTAAGTTACCATATAATGACTTTGCTTTTTCTCTATGGTGGCGCATGCCTGTAATCCCAGCTACTCAGGAGGCTGAGGCAGGAGAATTGCCCGTACCCAGGAGGCGGAGGTTGCGGTGAGCCGAGGTTGCGCCATTGCACTCCAGCCTGAGTAACAAGAGTGAAACTCCATCTCAAAAAAAAAATAAAATCATATTAGAGTCTATAGGTATACCTTTCTCATAGCAATCCTGCATCCACATAAAAGCTCCATTTTGAATGTATGTATCTCATACAAGGTTTTTGTGCCTACTACTAGCATAACAGCCTTATGAATTTCCTTTTTTTTTTTTTTTTTTTTTACAATTAATTACACTGAATTCATTTATCTTGAAATGGTGGGCAACCGCAGCTGCAGACTTAGAACTATGACATATATCAAGCAATTCAACTTGTTCTAACAACATCCTGACTTTTCTCTGCTTCTTGAAAGTATTTCCAACATTACTAGTGGCACTTTGTATGTGTCTCATGGTTTTGATAATTTTAATTTTTTATAATAGATTTGTATAAACTCTATAGTAAATAATAAGACAGACTAGGATATATGTATGTTTTATGCATTCATGACATGACCTTTTTAAATTTTTTTGATATTGATAGGTTATGGAGTTCATCTGCAGATTTTTTCAAATTGTCACAAATCTCCAAAACATTTTCCAATATACTTATTTTAAAAATCTGCATATAATTAGATTCATTCAGTTCAAACTGTGCTGCTCAAGGGTCAACTGTTTTTATTTTATTTAATAGTGATTTTATTTTATTTAATAATGAATTAATCTGTTTATTTTATTTTATTTTATAATGAATTACTCTGTTCTCACACTGGTAATAGACATATCAGAAACGGTAATTCATAAAGGAAAGAGGTTTAATTGACTCACAGATTCACATGGCTGAGGAGCCATCACAATCATGGTGGAAGGCGAATGAAGAGTAAAGTCAAGTTTTCCTTGGTGGTAGATGAGAGAGCTTGTGCAGAGGAACTCCTATTTGTAAGATCATCAGATCTCCTGAGACCTGTTCACTACCAGGAGAACAGTATGGGGGAAACTGCTCCCATGATTCAATTATCTCCACCTGGCCCTACCTTTGACATGAGGGGATTATTACAATTCAAGGTGAGATTTGGGTGGGCACACAGCCAAACCATATCAGTTAACAACACAATGCTTACAATATGTTCATTGGGGTGTTTGTAATATGCCCATCACTGCTTTAAAGTGCTTTACAAATATTAAGTTATTAAATCTTAATAACAAATATATGAATAAAGAGCTATTTTTTCACATTTTACAAGTCATAAAACTAAGGCACAGAGAAGCTGGCTGGCCCCCAACACACACTTAAACCTCATATTCTGCTACTGTCCCCTTTTAGATGCTACAAAACTTCAAGTTTTACTTCAAAGACTTTATCACTTGAGTATCAAATGCCACTTATTTATTTCGACAAAAGTGCTACATCATTCAAATTTGTCCTTAAGTAGACGTTCAAAGTGAATAACTATAAAAGACTGACAATACTCCCTTTCCTTGTGATAAGAAAACAAAGACCATCAGTTGCTTTCTTATTTATAGCTGAAAATATTTTTCCCTCAACAGAGTTAAATTTACATTTAAAACACCCACCTTATCAAAAATATTTAAAATTTAAAAATTATAGTGAGCTAACATTTGTTGGTTGCACATAATGTGCTAGGCATTTTTTAAGTGGTTTTTGTGTATTAACTCATTTTGGTTTTGGATAGTTAAATAGTACCAACTGGTTTTTGGTGGTTGGTTCTTATGCTGCCTGCACAAATTTGAGAACTGACCCAACCTCAAGGGACCTGTAAAGAGGGACCTTCTACGACATAAGCAAAGTCTCTGGTCTGTCTGTCCTAGTTTCCTCATGCATGAAGAGTCGTAATACATATTTATATACTGCTACAATGTGTAGGCTAGCGAAGTGCCATCGACTCATTAAGTTTACAAATTTGTGGTGGAAAAAGAGAGTAAAGGAAAACAGGTAACATTTTTACTTGCCAGTATATGGATTCAATAGAAGATATCTTCTTAAATAGAGGGTCTGATTTTCTGTAAAAGGTATTTTCTCATCATTACAATGTTGAGAGATAACATCTCAATTATATTTTTATGGTTTTTAGGTTACATGTAGCAGCTAACTATTGCTTAAAAGTAGTTTTACAAAGTTATCTACATGTTAGCATGAGTTCATATGCTATCAATTGGATCATTTGAGCTAAAATTAATTTTTCTCTAATATTGGGCTAGAAAAAATGATATTTCCTGTTTGCCATATATTATATTCATTACAGTTTTAGAAAAATCATTTTCCACAGTCTGCCAAATTATCCTACACCTGCACTAAAATTACAAACTCAGTCATAACTTATGGAAAAGAAATAAAATGGATAACCAATAGTTCTACTGGGGAGATTAAAAGAAACATTCTCTATTGCATGTCTCAGAAAATATTAGGTTAAAATTCACATTCCTTCTAGTGACACATTGTTACAAGAATAAGAAATGGCACAAACAATCCATTTCAGGACAAAGATTTTACAAAAATAGGAAGGTTAATTATAATTGAATATTCCCTATGGATATCTCAGAAGATACGCCTCAGTCGATTTCCTACTGACAGGTGGTAGTGTAAATTAAATGTAGTATTATGTATTCAAATTGGACTTCAACTACTCATCATCCATAGTGTGACATTAGAATTAGCCTCAATGATGACAGTCTAAAGATCATAATGAGAAGAGCTGCCCTTTTCCATTCATATTGTACTTTCACTGGTGGGGAGAGTAGGTGTTAGAGATTGGATTCAAATTTTGTTATAATCTCTGCTGCCTGAAAATTTATTCTATGAATCAACTATCCTGAATATTAATACTGTACTGACTGTTCTCTGAATTAATGACACTTAAAAGGCCACTTTTCTTTTATAAATATTGTGCCAAATCCAAAAAGCAGCATTCAAGATTCTGTCAATTCCACTATCAATCATTGTTTATCAGTTTAAACAAACATGGGGATGTTAGTGCGTTCTCTAGAGTCTCACTCGAGAAAACAAAAACAAAAAAGCACAGCAGGAATGAGGCCTGTATCTTGAAAAAAGAAAAGGAAGGGCAGATGTGGCGGCTTGCGTATGTAATCTCAGCACTTCAGAAAACCAAGGCAGGATGATCAATTGAGGTCAGGAGTTCAAGACCAGCCTGACCAACATGGCAAAACGCTGTCTCTACTGAAAATACAAAACTTAGCCAGATGCAGAGGTACACACCTATAATTCCAGCTACTTGGGTGGCTGAAACAGGAGAATCACTTGAACCTAAGAGGGAGAGGTTGCAATGAGCCAAAATCATGCCACTGTACTCCAGCCTGGACTACAGAGTGAGACTCCATCTCAAAACAGATAAATAAATAAAGAAAAAGAAAAGGAAAAGAAAGGAAAGGGACTTAAAAAGGGGCATTTGTCTCTCTGGTAATGGTCACAAGTGACTTCCATTGTATAAACCAGTTGTTTTTATTCAGCTGCAGAAACCTGACGTAGAATTCTATGAAGGTATCCATGTGCCCTGGCATGTGAATGCTCGAATCACTCCTTGAGTAATTCCTATGGACAGCTATCCCCCAAATCCTTTGTAGTCTCTCTCAAATGAGCATTTGTAGACTGCCTGCATTAGAAAAAGCACCAAGGCACGTTGAGCGGATGCTTGTTGAAAATGCAGATCCTGGGCTCTACTTTGCTCCTACTAATCCAGCATTTTTGAGAGTGAGGCCTGAGAACATCTTAAAAACAAAACAAAGAAAACAAAACAAAATAAACATTATCTGTAGGAAGTTCAAACTATTATAAAATGTAAAAATCACTGGAACAAGGCTAGAATTAGCACTTAGCTGCTTGGTCATTATTATGACAATTTCAAAGCCTAGATATTAAGGTAGAAATGTCATAGTATATTATTTTAACTGTTAAAGAATATTTTTACTATTACAGGTAGGACATAGTATTTTTTATGCCACAGAGAAATCAAATGTTTCTGGTTAGTCATTAACGCTAACAACCAAGATTTATTTCCTTTAAAATTATTGCTAGTTAGCATGTATGAAGATTGAAGAAAAACAGTTGGCCCACAATATTAGACATCTGAACACAAATATAGCATATAACAAGGAGCTTCAATAAAACACATGGCCATTTTCTTTTACTGTGTCTCCTAACAATTGCCTATACTTTCAACTGCAAGAAACAATAATTATAATAGTATCTGGTAGAATTTCTATCTCAACAGAGTTGTTTTTTCTTTATTTTAATAATGACATGTAATTATTCATGACATTTGGGATTACCAAAGACAAACAGAAGAAAGAGAATGAAATGTTAAGCCTTCCTAGGGATCAAAGAGAGTGTATTTTTGTTGTAACTTCTAATTTAATTAATGTATTCTTAATGCCATCTGGTCAGATTATCTGAAAAGTTAACAGAAGAGATTGACACTTCACAAATGATAAATCTGAAAAAGTATAATATGAAAATACTGATATTATGAAATCGTTATAGCTAGAATAATATTTAAAAAAAGGATGAATAGAAGGAAGAAACCATTTCAGTCAACTCTAGTGCACGTTTAGTATTATCTTGAAATAAAAAAATGAGACTCATTACTATTATGCCCTCAACCATGATTAAAGTCATTACTATATTATATTTAAGTATATTTGAATAAAAGTGAGATGTGTACCTGCTTCAAATGCTTCATTGAAAGAAGATAATAAAATGTGAATAACAATACATGCCTAGAGCCAAATATTCAACTTTTCAATCTAAAACTACTCTTTGCTAGCTTATGACCTTCTCTGGACCCAGATCCTCATTTAAAAATGATTATCCACATAAAACATTCAGAAGAGTAGAAGGCATGTAGTATATAAATTTTTATATTCTATATGTAATTTCCTTTAATAATTGAAAACCTGTGATATATCCTATAAATTAAAACTTGATTCACAATCAGAAAATAGCTTTAGATAGTGGCTCTGTGATATGGGGTAAATCACTGTTCTTAAACTTCAGGGTTTTTTTGTTGGTGGTGGTTGGAAAATGAGGTCAGTATTACTTATTTTATAAGACTGTTATTAAGATTAAAAAAAGTTGCCTTTGTTAAGGTCCCCACTGAGTTTCTGACAAATAGTGGGGCCTGATTTGTTTATTCAAGTCCCAATAAATGAATTTTGTATGTAGTATTTTAACCATCACTAGTGGACAAGGAACACAAATATTAGAAACTATAAATGCCTTTGAATTTATTGTAATAATGGATAAAGTATGATTTGAGAAATACATTTTATTTCTTAGCTCTGTAGTCTGACATTTGAGATCAGACTAGGTATTTTAATTCATATTTTGGTTACCTCATTCTATATCTGTGAGCTTGTTTCAAAGGAAATCCTAGTCTTTAATAAGCATAAAGCATGTACATTTGGACAAATGTAAACAACCAATGTTTTCAGAGTTCTGAGCCATCAATCCCACCTGAAAAAGAAGTTATGCTGTTTTTCTATTCTTGTGAACCTGAACACATAAAGTGTTTAGGGGTACTAAGGTATTACAATGAGCAACCTCAGTTATTTAGATTTGCACCATTCTAAATGGTATCACTCAAAAACTAAGTCCAGAAAATATCACTGAATGAAGGATAGAGTCAAGAATGCATTTGTCTTCACTTAAAGTTATATAACAAACACAATCTTTATCAACATGAAAGTAATAATATCCAGCAAATACATTTGGACAATGTGGTATGCACTTCTTAAGAACAAGATGATCATTCTACTATAAAGATGTATGCACACGTATTTTTATTGCAGCACTATTCACAATAGTAAAGACTTGGAACCAACCCAAATGCCCATTAATGATAGACTGAATAAAGAAAATGTGATATATATACCCCATGGAATACTATGCAGTCATAAAAAGAGATGAGTTCATGTCTTTTGCAGGGACATGGATGAAACTGTAAACCATCATTCTCAGCAAAGTGACACAAGAAGAGAAAACCAAACACCACATGTTCTCACTATATAAGTGGGTGTTGAACAACGAGAACGAAAGGAAGCAGGGAGGGGAACACCACACACTAGGGCCTAGGGGGTGGGGGACTAGGGGAGAAATAGCAGGGGGTGAGGAGATTGGGGAGGGACAGCATTACGAGAAATACCTAATGTAGATGACCAGGTGATGGATGCAGCAAACAACTAACATGGCACCTGTATTCCTATGTAACAAACCTGCACGATCTGCATATGTACCCAAGAACTTAAAGTGTGTGTGTGTGTGTGTGTGTATGTGTGTGTTTGTGTATGTGTGTGTGTATACATCTTGTTATATATATATATATATATATATATATATATGAACAAGATGTTGGCATATACATACATCATTCAGGGATCTTTATAATCAGTTCAATTAGGTATAGAGCAAAATAAGAGTTAAAAAACATAATTCAATTATACAGAAAAAATGAGAAAGAAAATCAAGCAAGGCGAAAAACATTGTTTAAATTTTACTAGAAAAGAATGTTTTTATTGGAATGTCTCTAGTTTCGTACATTGAATTGATTAGGTTTAGGCATTGTATTGGTAGCCATTTATTCACGTTTTTCTTTTACATTCCCTTATTCCCCATGGTTTAGATAACACAGGAATGCATGTATCAATTTGCAGAGAAAGAGTAAATTGTAAGTTATTTTCGCTGTTTATTCATATGTTAGATTAACTTTGTTTATCACCCCATATATTAAAATGTAATCATTTCATTGTCAGGAGCCTAAAGCTAATGTTAATTACAGTTTGAAACTTCGATTATTAATGCATCTTTACCTACTGAGGTGTGAAATAACCAATAGTAGTTGGAATGCACCAATTAAATTCGCTTCTGAGACAAGAATTCATAAGTAGGCATTTGTTCATAAAGTAGGCATTTGTTCATTATGAACAAATGCTGTAGGATTTCATTCTAAGCTACATTTGTGAAATATCAGTCCAAGGAGGGAGAAAAATTACTCAATGAGATGAAGAATAAATGACATATCCAATCAATAAACTTGTTGTGATAGGCATTCTCTATCTTTTCTCTTCACATTCCACATGTCATTCAGATAAAAGAATATATGCACTGGATCCACAGAAGAATACTTAAACTTTTTGTTTTATTTTGCTTTGTTTTAAACATGTAAGGAAACAGGAGAGATTTGTTTTGTTTACATGGGGTACCAAAATCATGTAAGAATTTGGCAATTAGTGTTTATTGTATAATTTTTATTTAACTATAAAAGCAAGGAGGTCTTGTGTTAGTCAACCAATGACTTACATACTTTTTCCTTCCTTCTTGGTTAAAGCTTTGCTTCCTTCTTGGTTGATGGGTCAGTTGTGCTTCTCACAATGCTATATACCTAATGCTTTATATTGTATTACCTGTGAAAACCAATGTTGACTAACATTTATGAAGCACATTGTGCTATGTATCATGACACAATAACCCTCACGTTTTTTATTAATGTTCAATTAATGTAATTATTTTACAAACTAGAAACTTGGGAGACAGGTTACAGAAGTAATCTAAAATGCCACAATGTGTAAGTGATGCTCCAATCTCTGTGCATTTTTAGAATTTTGTTCATGATATTTTCAAACTGAAACATAATGAATGATGAATTCCCATATGCAACCACCCAGATTTTAAGTATTTTTATCTTTTGCCAATACTTTTAAAGAATAAAAGGACTGCAGATAAAGTCTTCTCCTCTCTAACACTGTATTCTTGATTTCTCCCCAGAAATAACCATTGCCAATAATTTGTTTATATTCCTAATGCTTTATTTTTATGCTTTGGCAGGAAATACATGTTACATGTTTTGTGCTCTTAAGCTTTTGTAAATATTTTCATGCTGTAGTATCATTAGGCAACCTTTGGTACTTTGGCATCTTTTTTTGGTATTTAAAGATATTGTTATATGTATATCTAGTTAATTTGTCCTATGTAATTTACTATTATATAAATTGTGGCTTAACAGTGTTTACTGTGAGGCATCAAGGAATGCACTTATTTATAGCTTTTTTGCTTGATTGTTGAAGTACGTTTTTATCTACTAATTCATGTCTCTCAATTCTGGGTACTTCTGTGCTATGATCTCTTTCTCTCTCTCTCTCTCTCTCTCTCTCTCTCTCTCTCTCTCTCTCAGCTTCTCTGGATTACCTCATACTTTACATTTTACATTTTACATCTTTGCATATGACTTTTCTTCTATTCTGCTTCAGTTTTAAAAACATTTTCTGAAACAGTAGAGTTTATAACTGTGTCAAAAATTACATGTCTCAATCTCCACTTTGACTTGTTCCTGCCATATTTTTTAGTGTATTGATTGGGTTATTAGTCTTTCATTTAAAGAGGAAATAAACACTTAAATACTTTCCAACTAAATCATATTTTCATATATATACATTTTTGAGAGAGATGACAAATAGGCAGATATTTACACACATTACACCAATATACATGATAGTGATAAGAAAAGTAATTACATGAATATTTACATAATTATTCTCAACAGAGATGCCATTGTTTGTCAATACACCTTTATTAAGTATATTTGCTATAAGAACATGTGTCTATGGACATAGTTTGGATAGGCTAGAAGAGATGAAAAGACTGATAAACTGTTTTGTATAAGAATGGGAATTTACAGTGTTGGAAAGTAAAATATGTTAGGAATGCCTATGCTAAGTATCACTTATGAGCAGACAGCAAGTAATGGAGAAAAACGTCCAACATTACTAATTTCAATAAAATAAAGTATGTAATAATTTTGTTACATCCATATTTCCCCAATTTCCAGCATATTTTTTCCTGTCTCATTTTATTAAATGAGATGGGTCATATAGGGTGGGAGGATGTCAATCTAGATTACGCAAATTGTTTCATAATGTCTAATCTTTATTTTAAACTTGAATTTTGTTATTCTAATGTTATAGTATATTATATCACTTTGAGAAGACATGTATTAAAAAGGGCCATATTATATCTATGATCTATGCAAGGGAATATTATATGACAATAATAAGGGGAAAAGTGCTGATACGTGGCACACCATGAAAGACTCTTGAAAGTATTATGCTCAATGAAAGGAGCTGATAAGAAGAGACCACATGTTGTATGATCCCATTGTTATAAAGTGTCCCAAATAAGCCAATTTACGGAGATAAATAGTGGACTATTAGTTGCCTAGGGCTGGGGGTTGTTGAGGGCAAATGGAAGTGACTACTAATGGGTAACATGGAGAATTTTTGGGGCAAGTGATAAAAATTTTTCTATAATTTATCGTGATTTAGTTGTGTATCACTGTGAATATACTAAAAACATCTATCTGTTCACTTTAAATGAATGAATTGTATAGTATGCAAATTATGTCTCAAAGCTGCTTCCCCTCAAAAAGTCTTTTTTATTTACAATATGTTCGATGTAAAATATTCTAACATAAAAAGGAAAGATGCCATAGAAATAAAGTTATTAAATTAAATGTTATAATATAGATTCCATATGAGTTTCAAACTTGCCTCATTTAAAGTCACCTTAGAAATCATCCCATCCCACCGAGATATAAAAGAAATGATAACACAACAGTAATTATCAAGGGATTCAGGCAAAGCATTTCCCACATTTTACTAAAAGTGGGTGTATATTGAAGAATCACATTTTAAAAATAAATATAGAGTGTAGAAATGTAATTTCTATGTACCTCTGGAACACTGAGGCAGGAGGCTATAACAAAGGTGAAAGAAGATATTAGATTGGTTTAATTCTTTTATTAAAAGTGTTTTTACATTATCAATGGCCCCTTGCTCTATCAGTTTTAATTGAAATACTTTTGACAGTGAAATAGTACCAAATGGTTTCAGTACTTCATATTTTAAAGCCTCACAATAGCTCCTAATTGATTCTGATAAAATCTGTCACTGATTTGGGAACAAGAAGTCTGACGGAGAATAGCAGCCTACTAAGGGTTTCAGTTTCTGCAAAACAAGAGTGCTAGAATTTAATCCAAAGCCCTTAGGCCTCCTGGACAATGAATTTACTTTCTGCAGAATACTTAAATGGGGCACTCACTGACCATGTGATAGTTTACTCTGGCTAGAAGCAAAAACTCACAGAACTGCTGTCATTTCTCTGTTTTTTAAGAAAGAAAGAAAAATAAAAAGATTAGTTAGAAATTCTGCTTCGTTTACAGTTAAACCACAGTGAGTTTTCCTCCTGGGTGCTATAGGTTAACAATGCAAAGACCAAGCAAATATTGTGATAGTTTCACAATTGCCAGGATCTTCTCTATAAAACTGACCATTGTTTTCTTTATCCTCCAGTGTTATCCACAGTAACACTAATGATTGCATACCCACTTTTCTCCTGATGAGAAAATGGCAATTTGTCCAGGTAACCGCCCTCAAATATTCAGCATAGATGTCGTCACCTTTCATGCCTTGGTTAATGCAAAACAGTCAACCTAATCCATTCCTTTTAAATGTTGGATGTAAGCAAGAACCATGGACATTTCCGACAGTAACAGAAAAGGTAAGTCTGCCGGAACATTTCTGAGAAATATATTTCTATTTTGAAAAAAAAGTGAAACATTATATTCTGTACTTGAAACTTGCTAAGAGGAGATTGTGTACTCTAACCACAAAAAAAAAAAAATAAAAAAAAAATAAGTATTTGAGGTAATGCATATGTTAAATGGCTTCATATAGCAATTCACTATGTATACATATTGTACACTATAAACATATACAACTTTTCATTGTGAATTAAGCAATTAAATAAATAAAAGGTATTAGAAATAAGAGAGAACCCTCTTTTCCTGCTGGGTACTGTTGCATCTATATGTGATGCCTAAAACTGCAATAGCCATCTTAAAACTAGGAGGATTGCTAGCATGGACTCAAAGCTACTCCAACTGAATTTTGAATATGAGAGAGAAAAAAATATATTGGTGATATAATGAAGCTATGATATTCACCAATCCTCAATTTCTTATTATATACACATAATTTCCTTGTTTAAGTCCACTGAATCAGGTTTTGTTCTATTTATAGCCAAAAGCATTCTTAACTTTACTTCAATTTCTTTTTGAGGACACCAAAGTTCACAATTATCTGCTTGACGGCTTGCTTCAATTGATAGATGATACGGTTTGGCTGTGTCCTCACCCAAATCTCATCTTGAATTATAGCTTCCATAATTTCCACATGTCATGGGAGGAACATGGTGGGAGTCAATTGAATCATGAGGGTGGTCTCTCCTATGCTGTTCTCATCATGTGAATAAGTCTCATGAGATCTAATGGTTTTATGAAGGGGAGTTCCCCTACACATGCTCTATTGCCTGCCACCATGTATAATATGACTTTGCTCTTCATTCATCTTCTGCCATGATTATGAGACCTCCCCAGCCATGTGAAACTGTGAGTCAATTAAACCTCTTTCCTTTATAAATTACCCAGTCTACTGTATGGGTAATTTATATGGGCAGGGTGAGAACAGACTAATACAGTAAATTGGTACCAGCTGTGGAGTACTGCTGTAAAGATACCTAAAAATGTGTAAGTGACTTTGAAACTGGGTATCAGGCAGAGGTTGGAACAGTTTGGAGGGCTCAGAAGAAGATAGGAAAATGTGGGAAAGTTTAGAACTTCCTACAGACTTGGAGGGCTCAGAAGACAGGAAAATATAGAAAAGTTTGGAAACTCCTAGAAAATTGTTGAATGGCTTCGGCTAACATGCTGATAGTAATATGAATAATAAAGTCCAGGCTGAGGTGGTCTCAGATGGAGATGAGGAACTTGTTGATAACTGGAGTGAAGGTCACTCTTTCTATGTAAAGACATTAGTGACATTTTGCCCCTGCCCTACAGATCTGTGGAACTTTGAACTTGAGAGAGATGATTTAGGGTATTTGGTAGAAAAAGTTTCTAAGCAGCAAAGTGTTCAAGAGGAAGCAAAGCATTGAAGTTTGAACAACTTTTAGGATGACAATGCAGTACAAAAGAAAATCTCATTTTCTGGGAAGAAATTCAAGCTGGCAGCAGAAATGTGCATAAGTAATGAGGAGCCAAATGCAAATCACCAAGACAATGGTGAAAATGTTTCCAGGGCATGTCAGAGAACTTCACAGCAGCTCCTCCCATCACAGGACTGGAGGCATAGGAGAAAACCATGGTTTTGTGGGCTGGAAACGGCGTCTCCGGTGCTGTGTACAACCTAGGGACTTGGTGCCCTGTGTCCCAGCCACTCCAACCATAGCTAAAAGGGGCCAAGGTACAGCTCATGCCATGGCTTCAGAGTGCAAGCTCTGAGCCTTGTCAGCTTTCACGAGGTGTTGAGCCTGCAGGTGGAAAGAAGTCAAGAACTGAAGTTTGGGAACCTACACCTAGATTTCAGAGGATGTATGGAAATGCCTGGATGTCCTGGCAGAAGTCTGCTGCAGAGGTGGGGCCCTCATGCAGAACCTCTGCTAGGATAGTGCAGAAGGGAAAGGTGGTGTCAGAGCCCACATAAAGAGTCCCCACTGGGGCACCGCCTAGTAGAGCTATGAGAATAGGGCAGACATCCTTCAGATGCCAAAATGTTAGATCCAGTGACAGCTTGTACCATGTGCCTGGAAAAACTGCAGGCAGTCAATGACAGCCTGTGAAAGCAGCTTGGATGGGGGCTGGATCCCTGCCAGCCATTGGGGTGGAGCTACCCAAGACCATAGGAACCCACCTCTTGCAACAGTGTGACTCGTTGTGAGACATGCAGTCAAAGGAGATCATTTTGGAGCTTTAAGATTTGACTGTTCTGCTGGATTTTGGACTTATGTCAGGGCTGTAGCCCTTAAAAAACAAAAAGGCTGGTTTTCCTATAAAATGTTGATATAAACACTGGCAAAGCATGTTTCTAGGGTGAAAGTAATGACTCTACATTAATAAGCAAAACTTTCCAGCAATAGACTAAAAAAACAATAAAATCTTTTTAATCTCTTCAGGGTTCATTGCAACATTATTCAGAATAGCCAAGTTATGAAAACCACCTAAATGTCTAGTGAAGGATGGATAAAGAAAATGTGGCATATACATACAATGAAATACTATTCAGCCTTGAAAAAGAAGAAAATCCTGCCATATGAAAAAGCTTGAATGAACCTGCAAATAAGCCTGTCACAGAAGGATATGTACTTCATGATTTCACTTATATGAGGTAGCTAAAATAGTCAAACTCATAGAAACAGAGTAGAAAGTTCATTGTCAGGGGTTGAGGGGTGAGAGCGATGAGGAATTGCTATACAAAGGGCATAAAGTTCTAGTTATGCAGGACAAATAAGTTGTAGAGTTTTACTGTAAAACACTGAACTTATAGTTAACACTACTGTATTGCATACTTAAAAATTTGTTAAAAGAAAAGATTTCATTTTTAATGTTCTTATCACAATAGAGGAAGAAATTACTGAAATATTTAATACTATACCTGAAATGGTTTGGCTGTGTCTCTAACCAAAATGTCAACTTGAATTGTATGTACCTCTCAGAATTACAGGTTGTGGGAGGGACCCATTGGGTCTCTGATATCCAGGCCATATCAGAGACCTTCACAGCAGTCCCTCCCATCACAGGCCTGGAGGCTCAGGGGAAAAAAGTGGTTTCCTGGATTGGACCCAGGGTCTCTGTGCTGTGTGCAGCCTAGGGATTTGGTGCCCTGTGTCCCAGGTGCTCCAGCTGTGGGTGAAAGGGGCAACATAGAGCTTGGGCTGTGGCTTCAGAGGGTGCAAGCCCAAATCCTGGCAGATTTCACATGGTGTTGAGCCTGCGGGTGCACAGAAGTCAAGAACTGAGGTTTGGGAACATCTGCCTAGATTTCAGAAGAAGTACGGAAACTCCTGGATACCCAGGCAAAACTTTATTGCACGGATGGGGCCGTCATGGGGAACATCTGCTATGGCATTGCAGAAGGGAAATGTGGGATTGAAGCCCCCATACAGAGTACTTGCTAGGGCACTGCCTGGTAGAGCTATGAGAAGAAGGCCACTGTCCCCCATGCTCCAAAATAGTAAATCTACTGGCAGCTTGCACTATGCACCTGGAAAAGCCACAGGTGCTCAATGCCAGCCCATGAAAGCAGCCTGGAAGGAGGCTGTACCCTGCAAAGCCACAGGGACAAAGCTGTCCAAGACCATAGGAACCAACCTCTTGTATCAGTGTGGCTTGGATGTGAGATCTGGAGTCAAAGGAGATCATTTTGGAGCTTTAAGATTTGACTACCCCACTGGATTTTGGACATGCATGGGCCTGCAGCCCCTTTGTTTTGGCCAATTTCTCTCATTAGGAATGGCTATATTTACCCAATAACTGTACCCCTATTGTATTTAGGAAGCAACTAGCTTGCTTTTGATTTTACAGGCTCATGAGGGAAGGGTACTGTCTTTTCTCAGATGAGACTTTGGGCTGTGGACTTCTGGATTAATGCTGAAATGAGTTAGCACTTTGGAGACTGTTGGGAAGGCATGACTGGTTTTGAAATTTAAGGATATTACATTTGGAAGGGACAGGGACAGAATGATATGGTTTGGCTATGTCGTCACCCAAATATCAACTCGAATTGTATCTCCCAGAAATTTCACATGTTGTGGGGGGGACCCAGGGGGAAGTAACTGAATCATGTGACCGATCCTCCCTTGCTAGTCTCGTGATAGTGAATTAAGTCTCATGAGATCTGATGGGTTCATTAGAGTTTTCTGCTTTTGCTTCTTCATTTTCTCTTGGCACCACCATGTAAGCAGTACCTTTTGCCTCCCACCATGATTCTGAGGTCTCCCCAGCCATGTGGAACTGTAAATCCAATTAAACCTCTTTTTCTTCCAAGTCTTGGGTATGTCTTTAACGGTAGCATGAAAATGAACCAATACAATGTCATACTTTAAAAAGCTGAGAAATATTACGGTAATTGTCATGAAAAAGAATATACAACATCATTTTACTTTGCCAGGGCAAGGGAGCAGACTGGGAATGTTTAACCCCAAAATAAACTTACACTTAGATGAAATGCAAAATTCTATTTTGAAGAATAGAAGAAAGTAGTAAATTTAGCAGGGAAGGAAGAAATAAAGGCAGACAGAAATAATTATCCAGCATGTCAATGAAGAGCTCATGTGTTAGATGGAATAAAGCTATGTATCACATTTAAGTAATAGAATTCTAGAAGTTTAATGCAAAGAAATGCAGTTTTAATGTCAGACTGAGTATATTAATAATAATGAATATTTACATCTCTGAAGAGAAACTTGCAATGGTATTAAATCTTATTGCCAGACTTGCATTTGAAACACAGTTTAGTAGAAATTAAAAATGTAGGATGGCCAGTTACATTTGAATTTCAGATGAGCATAAAATAATTTAATAGTATAAGTATCTCCAAAATATTGCATGGCACATACTTACATTAAACTTTCTCTAAAATTCAAGTTTAACTGAACGTATCATATTATATCTGGCAACACTAAATGTATAGCTATTACTTTCAATATCATTGCCAGGTTTCAGAAAACCTGGCCACGTATATTCAAAGAGTATTTGAATTTGAATTAGAAACTTATGAATTTGAGATAGAAAGGACCAAAAGGAAAGGAAGTTGTTGGAAAGGTCTAAACTGTAGAAAAGAGTTACATCTTTTCAGCATTCAGTTCTTCGTTGCTGTGGTCCTGAGGCAATGTAAAATAAAAAATAAAATCTCTAGTTGTGTTTGTTTGTTGTTTGTTTGTTTTGCTGCATGATAGGCCATATGCTTTGGAAGTCAAGCAATGCTCCAATTAAAAACTAGCTTGGGGTCAGAGAGAGAGGAAGGAAACTCTAAGAGAGTGAGGAAACTAGTTAACTTTTTTTATCCCTTGTTGAGGCAAAGCTTTACTCTGTGACCCAGGCTGGAGTGCAGAGGCACAATCTCAGCTCACTGCAACATCTGCCTTCCAGGTTCAAACAATTCTCCTGCCTCAGCCTCCAGAGTAGCTGGGACTACAAGCACTGACCACCATACCCAACTAATTTTTGTACTTTTAATAGAGACAGGGTTTCGCCATGTTGGCCAGGCTGGTCTTGAACTCCTGACCTCTACTGATATACCCGTGTCAGCTTCCCAAACTGCTGGATTACACTTATTTGAACCTTACTTTCCTAGTTTATAAAATGAGGTGCTGATGGTATTAGCCTTACAGGTTGTTATGGGGTTAAATAAGACAGTCATTACAATGGACTTAAGACAATGATTAGCACATGAATAGCTCACAATTAGTAACTGTCATACAATATTCTTTTTTGTAATTGTTATAATTATTTTCTTAGTATTACTACTATATGACATCTTTATCAGGTTTATAGGGATGCTGTGACAGACACTAAAACCTGGAGATTTGGATATTTTAAAATAAAGATTTTCTATTCTGTGAGAACAACAAAAAGCAATTATGCAGTTATCTGACTCTCCAAAGATAGCACCCTAAAGAGTATTTCAGTACTAAAGTAAATTTTAAAAATTTCTGTCTTCTACACGCTTATTTCAAATTATATTTTTATGTTAGGTCCCATATGATTAATAATATCATAAATACAAGTTGGTCAGTCAAAATATTGAAATTAGATTTCTACATTGGTTAAGGTGAAGATGTTTCTTATAAGCCAATAATTTGCTACTCAATAGTTTGCTTTATTCTAATACATTTTCCCCTGAATACTAAAAATTGTCTACTTATAAAAAAAAAGTTTGTATACTTAGCGGTAGATTCTTTGTAAATTCTACGCCTCAAAAACATATCTGTTCAGTAGACACAGCACATTATTGCCTCACTCTTATACCCACCCAAAATCTTATGGTATATTTGCTAGTGATTCAATTTCTTTTTTTTTTTTTTACATCTGTTTGGAAAAAAAAATAAAATCATGAAGAGAATCATTTTAAAGTCTTCCAGATTTCTTAAGGTTCTAATATTTTCTGCAAATAATATCTACTGCACAACAGCCTTAAGAGTCAGACTTTAAGTTTTTGGTTTCCTTACTAATGTAAGCAATGGTAAATAAAAATAGGTTAACTTACCATCAATGGAAAGAGCTTCCTATAAAGTTACTGATAAGTCTAAAAAAAGATGGGATATGTTTTAGAAAATGGTTGATGAAAATGACTGTCTGCATAAGTATTTATCTTTTCCTTTCCCTGAATCAGAGACATCCATATAATTTACATGCTTTTCTCCTACCTTTGATAACAGATAATAAATGTTAAGTGGGACCTCAGCATATATTAAGCATTTGGATCCTGTTCAGACAGCTTCCTTACTTTTCCTGAGCATCTTTGTAAACTAGGGAAACAGGATGCATTGCAGATCAATTCAATCAATCAACTTTAATCATAACAGAGGAATTAAGCTACTTTTCAGGCATGATGTAATAGAGAAAATTGCTTAGATATATTTTTTTTAGGCACTAAGCATCCTACAAGGGCTGTCATTTTGCTTCTACATCTGCTCTCTATTCCAGAAGTCTGCATTTTCTTGAGGGATGTACAAGAAAGGCTAAAGCAGTTAGAATCTTGGGGCATAATGAATGCATTTTATGTCATTTTAAACACACCCAGGATCACTGACAAGAAATAAAAACAAAAAGTAAAAAATATTTGCTGAAGGAGATACAGAGCCCCAGAAGGATTTTTTTCTTCCGTTATTTGTTGCTTTGCGTTATGTCAGTTTATTTTATGGCTGCAGCAATTTTAAATGCATTTTCCTCTCCTGTGAGATGCACTCTTTCAACTTTCCTAGAGGCGAGCTTGAGGGTCTGATTGATGGTCAGATGTGAGCGCACATATATGCACTCACATCTGACCATAAAACACATGGTAATTTAGCATTCACTTCTGGAGGGCTGAGTTTCCTCTGCTCTTGTTCCTGGTTTGGGAGATTAATCCTTTCCTACTACATAGAACTGCATGATGAGCTTCTTGAACACGCACACACACACCCACAAACATTGCCAACAATCTTCAACATCGGTATATTTTTTTCTTTCTTAATTTTTTTCTCTTTCCTTAATGAATCTGGAAAGAGAAAAATAATATTTATTTCTGAAATATTTGAATGGGGATGTTCCAAGTCAAAGTAGAGTAATTGCAAAATAAACTACCTAAAATATTTAAGTAAATAAATCTAAAGTGCTATCATTTGTTACTAACACCAATAACCTATTTTATGAATAATGTTCAATTTCTAATAAGATCAAAATAAATTAACATACTATGTTTGAGTTACCAAAAAAAAAATAAAATAAAAATGTGGAAGAAGACAACCAGAATTTGCCACTTAAGTAGATTTTTCCCCTTTCTGATTATAAAATTATTTTCTGCCAAAATATCTGACCTAATAATAAAATAGCTATAAATAATTTTTAAAATACTCCATATTTTACTTAAAATATGAATGTCAGGTTATGAGCTAACTTGTTAATAGTGTGGAATTTTTGATTAAAGTCAACTTCGCAAATGCAAATAATTTATCTAACACTAGGAACTGAAATGACCAAAGACAAACTACGAATTTAAATAAAAACAGAAAAATCATCTTTGCCAATTATATTTGAGATAAAAATTCATTGTTGACATTTTGATTCTTGCTTGTTTTTTTAAAAAAATTTCCCTACTCATGGATTAGAAGCAAAAAAAAAAAAAAAATACCCCCTGTTATTGACTGCCTGTGCAGCATTTACTGTCCTTTCTTCTGATGATAGTATCATGGTTTCCTTGGCTAAGTCTACCTTACCACTGTCCTCTACAGCTCTTTGTAGATCAGCAGAACTGATCTACATCAACTGCAGAATTTCTCAATCTTATCCTATTAATACTGATATTTTAGACTCGATACTTGTGTGTTGTGGGATTGAGAATGGTTCTATGGATTGTACAATGTTAGGCAGCATCTCTGGACTCTACCCTCTAGATTCCATCAGAAACCTACTACCCTACTGTAGCAAAAGAAAATGTCTCTAGGCATTGCCAAAATTGCACTCTCCTCCACCATCTCTGTTGCCCCACACTTTGAGAACCATGCTTCCAGTGTCATCGGTTGGCATGTGGCTTGTTCAGAACCAGTTAGAACCCATTTCAGAACTTCTAGGAAAGAAGTGTTCTTTAGTTTACAAGATTCAAGCTTAGATATCGCTGCTGATGAACTTCTTAGAATATAACCAATATGGTAAGACACGAAACAAAACAGTGAATGGTAGACAGGAATAGATTTTCTGATGACATTTGGAGATGTGAATACAGGGAAATCCCAAACTGACACTATCCTTGTGTTTTGTGGGTGAATCTGTAATGTGTTTTTTATTTCCCTTAGGCCATATTTGAGGTGATTGATGTCACTTCTAACTAAATAAAACCTTATTAATAGACTTACTATGAAAGCAAATGATGTCAATCAGAAAGCTTTCTAAATCACCAATAAATGCAATAATTTACATTCTGAATGCTTTTAATTATGTATGTAATTCGATGTCTACAATATATGCAGAAAAACATGCATTTTTTTCATTTTGTTTTTCTCTGATGATTGAAGTAAAATGATAAGAAATTCTCAATTTTTCCTTTGGCAGTCACTACAAAGTATGTTTATTCCTAGGAATTATGCTACTTTAGGGATATTACAAATGGGTAACGGATAGATATTCTAAAGCCTACCATCCCCAATTTAGGTTTTTATTTATTTATTTTTTCTACATACAATTCGGTTGACTCCAGCCAGCATCTCAGAACTTCAAACTTGCTTTTTGAAAAAAATATGCAAATAAGATTTTCTGCACAGTTACTGAATCAAAACCACAGTTAACCAATATCACAATCCTGTCATTAAATAGGTTTACACATTTAAATTGGGAATCAGTGAGGAAGCTTGGAAGACAATTCACATGGGACCGGTGCTATTGCTCCTCACCTGCTAATAATTAAATGAAACACCACGAATCCTGCTGAAGTCTCATCAACAGTAATGAAAATAAAAATTATTTCATAGGATTTGCTCAGTTTGGCAATTTTTTTCATCTTACCTAAGGAAATAAACCTCGAGTACTTACAAAGCCTACTAAGTAGAAAATATATAGATGCATATAGTATTAATTTACTCTTTTTTGACCAATAGGTTAATCCCACCTGCCCCCATCAATAACCAAGAATGTAACCATAATTTTTAAAAATACTAACTGGCAACAAAAAATAAAAATTATGAATTATGTCCAAATCTGCTATCATCCTTCAATAATAAGTGCATTGAAAAATAAACAGTAATGATAAGGAAGAGAAATAGAAAAACAGGTGCCTAGGACTCACAGGAAGATTTTCGATTAGTTTGTTTTATTATTTTAGATTGTTTGAATCATGTTAATAATAATACATTGTGTGATAGTTGACCCTTGCCTTGTCAATCTGTTTATATCCCTATAAAATCATTTAGAAAGAAGATAGAATATTTTCTATCAAAGCTGCCTTTTATTTACAGATCTATGGATATATTTTGCTGTTAGTTGGAAGATCAGCACATTATGTGGTGGTCTTCCAATTTTATAATGAGATTCCAGATGATTGCTTCTTAAAAAAGTGAGGAAGAAAAAAATTCTCATTACTGTTTTTTTTTTTTTTTTTCTATCACAACTGCTTGTTATCATGCTTTACATTACCTTCCTTATATAATGCAGCCATCAATTCCAAAAAGAAAAGCACAATAATGTGGTGTTTCTGTAGGTTCTTGGGGAATGATTGCCTTTAAAGTAAAATGCTTGCTATTAAATCTGAAGGCTGTTTTAATCATTGGAGCCTTTATGTATTATAAAAATATGCAAGACCTTTTCACTTTTTCTCACTGAGTATTGCTGAAAAACTTCAAGGGAATGTTACCCTTACAATTTCATGAGGGAGAGAATACCAAGAGAATTTTCTAAGCTCATTTGAAGTCTGAGAAGGCTATTGTACCCATTTTTAAAACCTGATCAAAATTCAGTCTGCTGTTTGTTTCTAAATTATGTATCTCTGAAGCATAAATGTGTTGGCTTTAGAAAGTTACAAATTAGTGCATTTCCATATGACTTGGGAAAAATGTAATTTTAACCAATTTTGTTTGGGGTGAAAAAATATTGTTTGTATTATTTTATAACACAAGGGAGCTGTCAGCCCACATGGTCATCCAATTTCTGTGGCAGAGAGAGTTTCCTTGCATCTCAAATGGTTAGCAATAAAGCTTATACTTTTCATATTAATGCTACCAATAACCTATAGAAATGCTTACTTTATACACCTTATTTTGCAAAAGAAAATGTGACAAGCCTAACAGAAGAATTTGGTACCTCCTTGAGTAGATATTCCATTTCTCACTCCATTATCTCTAATACAAAAGTGTGAAACAGTATTTGAAATTGTCCTGAAACTTATTATTTTTAATCCTTTTCAGATATGCTGATTTCATCGTATTCTATGGGAGTTTAGTTTGCGCCAGCTTCTCCTGCTGTCATCTCTGGTGCTACTGGGATCTCATTCTTTGTTTGGTTAGTGAGTAGAGGCAAACATTACTGGTTCCATAAATGCCAATTTGAAGAGTAAAATATGAGACCTACAATGCTATTAGTAAAAACTTACTAAATTAAATAAGACTGTATTAGAAAAGATAAATGGGTATGAACTAAGAAAAGAACAGAAAGAGTAGAAAATGTAATGAGGGGAAAAAGTAAATGGAAACATTAAAATGGGAGGGAGATGATGCAGGAAAGTAGACAACAGTAATGAATCAATATAAAATGACAGTATTTTAGAAGCAACATGTAACATATGAAATTGACTAGTCAGTGAAACTTAGAAGGCATTTTTAATACATATTGCTTAAGATGCCTATTTCAGGTTTTTTATATCTAAAATGGAAAGGTCATTTCTGAGTTACAGATGTAAAGCCTGGTGATATCAATATGATGACAAAAGATGAAATCATATTTACCTAGGGCAGCTGTTTTCAACTGGGGTTTCCAGGGAGCATTTTTGGCTTTCACAGCTGGCAGGGAGTGCTATCGGCATCTAGTGAACAGAGGCCAGGAGCACTGCTAAACATCCTGCAACATACAGGACAGTCTCTACAGCAGAGAATTATCTGGCCCAAAATGGTCAATAGCGCCAAGGTGGAGAAGCCTTGATCTATGCTATTAACGATTCCTTTAAGAATGCTAAAGTGGGCCAGGTGTCTGATTGATGTTTGATTTGAAAGCACTTCACCTTGCCCAGATGCCCATTTAAACCTGAAGTCAGGCAAAATTATCAATAGCCTTGCTCAAACCACATTTTACATGAATTATTGAGCGCCTCACACAGTACTCTGAAGAGCCCAATCACTGACTGTTGGTTAGTGGAGATAGGTTCAGAGTTCTGAGTTCCCCTAATCCTGAATTCAAGTTGGTTTAACTGATCTTGTCTCGGAATAAGCAAGTATAGATGAGAGAATATGTATCTTTTACAAGTAGAAAGACAACAAACAAAAAAGGAACAAGTGGCGTTTCAGAAGGTCCCTGATGTTGATGTATCAAGATGATCAACACAATACTTCACTTTCAGGACTAAATTACATGACAAGAGGTTGACAGAGGTCGTCATTTTGGGTTGTGAATTAGAGCAGGTCCATCTCATGCCAGAGAGAGTTCCTTAAAACGATGCTTCTTAAAATTCATATGCCCACAAATCAATTGGAATTTCTAATAAAATGTAGATTGTGAGTCAGCCTGTCTAAAGTTGAGAACAGAGATATTGCATTTCTAAGTCGTCAAATATTACTTATAATATAGGACTGAGGACCACAGCCTGAGTGACAGGGCACTGGATTTGTTCTTTTAAAAATTATAACCACATCATTTAAAATCACGAATATAAAAATTTATGTATATATGTTATATATTAAAGACAAATTATATATATAATTTAAAATTGATACAACAATTTATGGGAAAGATTAAGGTTCTTTCAAATACTTCTCATAGATTCATTGTAATTTAAAAATGTAGTGTTCAAGCAATATTTGAGTAAATTTTAATTATTGAAAAAACTATAAATAAGGCCAAGGACCCCTTTTGATAATTGAGTATGTTTTACAACCCATTCCTTCCTCTCCAGTTCTACCAACATCTTCCTTTCCTCTGCCCCACTGAGAAATGAATATAAATTTTACCAGTTTGGTGTATGTTCTTCCCTATCTTTTTCTATGCATTTATGTACATACATATACACCTATACATTATTTATTTGTAAATTAATATTTTAGTTGTGTTATAACTGTATTATTCTGTAACTCACTTTATTCACTCAAAATTACATCTTATAATTACATATGGCTTTATACAGATATAATTACATCTATCATCTCTTAGAACACAATACTGTCTATTAAACTATTGAGCTTATTTTTAATTACTGCACTGTAATCCATAGACTAGATATGCCATTTTTCTTTTGATAGATACTACTTTTAAAAAATAAATACATTGTTATATATCTTGATGTTACAAAAGAAAAAGAGGTAGATATCAATTGTATGTTTTAAGATAAACATGAAAATCACAAATATAGAAAATAGGTAATTGAGTTTTTCAAATCAAAACAGTATGCAATTATTAACTATTTTATAAGCTAATAATCCAAAATGTATGTACACTTTCACAAGGTAACTAAAATAGAAAAAAAATCTAGAGAAGGAAGACATACACATTAAGTATTTCCCGGATACAGGAATGCTATTTTTGCGGTGGTATAATTTTTTCAAAGTGATACCTAAGCCAATTAATCTCGATTTTTACTAGGGTTGTCCATTCAATTGCAACTTATACAAATAGTGGAAGACACAAATGGTGTTTCATAATAACAGGGATGATTTTGCTTTTTTGTTTTCATGTGTCAGATATAATTTAGTCTTCTTGAAAATTCTCTTGGATTTGCTCAAAAAGAGTAACTTACAGCTATAATGTAGAGTTCTTCTAGATTTATGTATTCCTAAAAGGGCTCAGAGAATCCTTGCCTACATCATTGTCTTCACAAAAGTGTCACCAAAGTTCTAATATTCAAACCTGAAATTCTTAGTATGTCCTCCTTGATTTTTCTGCCTTTCGAGCAAATTCATGGCAGTTTTGGCAAATTTTAAGCTTTCACATGGCATTTGCAGAAGAACTCTTAGGTACCATCAGGTTGGATGCAGGTTTTGTCATGAATAGCACTGAAGCCATGTTACATTGTCCTGCCAGTCCACACATGGTGGCTGGTTTGAGTCAAGCCTGTAGCTCACTTGGGTATCATCTCCATGGTAACTTGTTTACAAGGGCTGAAATACAAGCTGAAAATTCAAGGTTAGCAATTCCTTTGTTGATGTTTTGATGTTTTTGGCAATCAGAATAATGTGGGCATAAGACTTGATTTAAACAGCTTCATGGCAGGCTGAGTCAAAACAAAACTCCATACAAAATGTGCTTTCTTCATCTCCATTAAAAAAGGGAGAATTCAAAATGATCTTTAATCAGAACCATCAGTTATATCTCCCTTTCATATTCCAAAACAACAGTCCTCTTGCTGCACTTTGGAACCACATCCTGGGAAATAGATTGAAGGCTTTTGTAACTTTTGAAGCAGTAATTTATTTGTGCATATGTTCTCCCTTAGATGACGAATTTAGTTTATTTTACATCAGCATTGTGTTGGGAGGGGGGAATCAACAGTTTTAGCACCTATGGTAAAGCATTTCATCCTCCAAGTTGGTGAGGCTTTGTATTCTAAAAATTGACTGCATTTTCAATATTATGAAAAATGGTTACTACTCAAAATTTTTGTTTCATATAAATAATTATAAAATGACTCTGATTATAAAATTAG
Source organism: Saimiri boliviensis (assembly GCF_048565385.1). NCBI lineage: Eukaryota > Metazoa > Chordata > Mammalia > Primates > Cebidae > Saimiri > Saimiri boliviensis. Next base: position 18,070,605 of record NC_133468.1, read on the forward strand.
TTTAGTGAAACGTTTAACGTTAATATGGGCAACTTAAATTCCTTTTGTAAAAAAGACCTGATTTTTTGGTTAGCAACTCATATCCCAGAATAATTTTAAATCAGTAAAATTTGGCCCTTCAAATAAATTTCAAATAAATTGTGGAGAATAGAAAAATAATGTTATATATCTTATTGGTCTCATAATGTCTTAAGGAATTTTTATGAACATTAAAATAACCTCTAAAACCAGGACAGGATGTGTACTACCTTTTTATTTCACCACTATTTCCTTCACATAAAATATAATTTATCTACAAATACAAGAATGTGTCCATTAGTATAAAACTGGTAATTCTAGCAAAACTGATGATAATGTGTTTCTTTTTTTGTTTTTGAGACAGAGTCTGGATTTGTCACCTAGGCTGGAGTCCAGTGGCGTGATTTCCGCTCACTGCAACCTCTGCCCCCTTGGTTCAAATGATTTTCCCACCTCACCCTCTGGAGTAGCTGGAGCTACAGGCATGCACCACCAGGCCTGGCTAATTTTTGTATTTTTAGTAGAGATGGGGTTTCGCCATGTTGGCCAGGCTGGTCTTGCACTCCTGATCTCAAATGATGCCAGCCTCAGCAAATCCCAAAGTGCTGAGATTACAGGTGTGAGCCACCTTGCCCGATCTGAAGGTAAACTTTAAGATGGGAAGTCTAATTTAGAGTTGGTATTGCTCAAGTAAGAGTGATGAAATGATGTTCTGCTTGATTATTTGTCAGAAATCAGCTCATGCAAGTGTCTCTTCCTTTCATATTCTTTTTGACAGAAATACTCTTCTCTGCTTCTCTCAATACCATGTAATAAAGAGTGTGCATGCATGTGTATCTCTGTGTGTGTGTCCCTATCTCTCCGTCTATACATATCAAGAAAGGAATACCATGAATTAGAATAATTGGTTTACTTGGTCTCACTAATAGATTGTCATCACAGTGCCTGATATAAGGCAATGATAGTTGGTAAATAAATATCTGATTTTCTCATAGCTGGTACCTTTTTCTAGGGCTTTGTTAGTGACATTGACACTTTGAGGGATTCCCTCTTATTATTTGCTTTTGCTTTCCCAATGTGGATTTGTAGAATATTTAGCTTTTTTCTACTACATAGGGAGAAAGGATAGACAGATTCTTGCCCAACACACTATAGAGCATGTAGACCTAGACCTTTCAATTCCTTGCCCAAGCCCTTCCCCCATACAAGGGTACTTTTTGTTTTCCATTCAAACTGCATTCAAGCTTCACCATGATCCTTCCCCCTAGGTAAAGCTTTCTGAAAGAATGGGTTCCACACTGACAGTAATTTCTGAGCACATCGTTTGGATGAAATTTTGTTAATTAAAGTGTGTCGAGTAAAAACAGGATACAGCAGCTTGATGAATGCTGAAACCAAAGTAGTTAGAGGGACTGTTTTATTTAGAATATTTGTTCCACTTGATTAAATTCTACCTGTGTTCTTGCCTCTATTTTTTCTTTCTGTTCTTAATAATATTGAGTTATTTTTCTACCACATTCTGTCTTTCCTATGCACAATATCTTATTCTCAAGTCACAGTCTTCCACGTACTATGCATTCTGGTTATTATTTTTACAACATTTCAAACATTAAGCATACAAAATTCACTAGTAGAAAAAAACTGTAAATCAAGTTGTCTGATTACAAAATTACCTTTTGAAGCAAGACTGAGGTAACCTAAGAATGACCTCAAGTTAAATGAAAAAGTTGGGTTTTATTGATTTATCTCTCACATGCCTCCAACTAGAGACCAATAAAATCCTAAAGAGTAGCACATAGGTGATTTTCGCCCACAGATTATGGGTTTAGTTCTGAAATAAACTGTGAAGGAGGATTTTTTTTTCCTTAATGAAGCTGTATTAAAATAGATGCAACCAATGCTGATGGTGTTATATGGGCTAAGTTGCAAAGATCCTTATGTTTTAAGTCAACAACACAATTAAAAAACAACATGCTTCTTTCATCTTTTAAACTCTCCATTTACTTTAATTAAGCTCACACAGTGAAATCTTATTTTTTTTTCCTTTTTAAAGATATAATTAAAAAGGTGAATTAAGAATTAGGATCCACCTTCACTCTTGTCTATTTTTTGGAGTGGGGGCATTAGCATAGAATCTCTGGAATATATGGTGTAAAATTTACATTTAGCATAGCTCCAAATTTATTATTGATAGTTTTTCTATAGTAATAAAATATTTTGAAAAAGGAAATGCAAATGAGAGATAAAGAACTTCAGCTTGATGCCCTGGTTGCAATGTCTGGCAGCTAACTCTGCCCAACACAATGAACAAGGCATGCATCATTGGAGAAGAGCAAATAAATGTCAGTCAAGCATGATCATATGGTGGGGAGAATGTGACAGCATTAGCACATTGACACATGTGACCCTGCCTATTAACACTCCCTTTTCTTTTCAGACTCTCCTCAGATGGTATTGTGTGACTGAGAGCATTACTATTTATAATAATTCTTCATTCAGGCTTTCCTAGTTGTCCATAAAACGTTCTTTGAAACAATAGAATAAAGGTAACAGCTCTCTTTTATATTTTTTAGAATCAATAACTAAATTCATTATCCTTTTAAGAAATAAAAACCTAAATGCAACTTAGGGGCTTCAAAATAAAATATTAAATCAGTTAGACAGATCTATTATGACACTGAAGTCATTGAAACTATTAAAAGTCACTGTCTGAACAGAAAATTTAATGGCTATTCAACAAATCAGATCCACACTGACACCATAAATTTTAAGTCAAGTAACTAGCTACTGATAATTAAATATTCCTTTTAGGAGGCTGAGGCAGGAGAATTGCCTGAACCCAGGAAGCGGAGGTTGCAGTGAGCCGAGATCGCACCACTGCACTCCAGCCTGGGTAACAAGAGCGAAACTCCATCTCAAAAAAAAAAAAAAAAATTACTTTTAGTTGGGCCTCTAAACTGTTATGAGGACTAATCCAACATGATAATAAACAATAAATGCAAAATAGTATATATAGTTAAGAACTATATTGTATGATATACAAAAAATCATCTAGACTTTCAAAATGGAGGTTTATTAATAAACTATCAAAGAAAACTTAAAATTTTGAATTTAAACTTGAGTATTTAAATTTTGAATTGGTAGAAATAATACGTGTGTGTGCCATGCAAAGAAAAGGACTAACATAAAACCATGGTAGTAAGAGAGTTCTGCGGAAAAGAAAGGAGAATAATCTGATGAGGGTAGAAATATTTGAAAGGCAGACATGGCTAAATGGGTTGCATGGAAGATCAGATCATTCTTACCATTTTCAGTCAGTCAGAGAGTTTTAGACTTGTTAATAAACAGAAAGCAATTCATGTTGATTTCAATTCATAAAAATGCTGTATTCTTTTTTTTTTTTTTAGAAAGCAAGAGTATTTAAGATATATCAACATTTCCATGACATGCAGAAACTATGAGTTAGAGGAAAATGAGGCTTGTATCACAGAGTGTCTTAAGAGGCTACTGTATAGAACATATTTTGCTCAATTTGATACCAATATAAATGAAAAAATTAGAGTGACACACAGCATTCAGTGTCCTACTGAATATAAGAATAAGAGGAATTGGTCAACATTTTGAACTTTAAGTTTGGGTGACAAAGAAGGTATAATCTCAATTACAGAAATAGATAATTTATTTTCAGTACAAGTGATCCTGAATATCGCCATGCTCCACCTGTGGAATAACCTATCTTATGGTCATTCTCTATCGTTATATCAAACCCTGGCATTTAGATTCCTATTTCAGCAGTCAGTGAAGTTTCATCCATGTTACTTAAGCTCCTGTGAGCTGCGGCCACCCATATGCCTGACTTCTCCTTCAAATTGATCTATTGCCTGCTTTTATACTTTTTCTCTTTGCCAAAGAAATGTTCAGTTGAATGAATGTATTAATGTAGCTTAAAATGCATTCATCTACATAAATATTTGTGAAATACTCTTTTAGGTTAAATTAACTGCTAAGCAATGAAGACATTATTTTACAGGTTTCAATAAGCAAAATTAATGAAGGGATTAAAAAGCTATTTAGATCAAGCTAGTTTTCTGTACTGTTACTAACATACTTCAAGAAGAACAAGCACAAAATACTTCAATAAATGACATATTCTGTATCAGCATCAGGAATATCCTGTCTCTTGACCCAAAAAAAGATTATCTAGTTAATTTTGAACTCTTCCTTCATAGCAAAATTTCAGTAAGATATACTTTAGAATTTGAGAAACTGCTGCACATACATTAAGGCATGGAATATGAGGCATTAAAGTCCTGTACTCTGCAGGCAAAGTGTTGAAAGTCACAGTAGTCTATGAGTCTTCCAGTAGATGATTAACACGCAACTTAAAAAAAAATTATTTACTGTGCTAATATTTTATAGATATAAAAAAGGAAAATGAAAACTTTTTTAGTTCTATAGTCCAGACTAGATCCTAGAAAACACCCAATCTTCACATCATAGAGATTATGGTGTGAAGGGCAAATGAGGGAAGAACTACAGCCAGCCCAGCATGGACGGACGGTAAAGAATTGAAAGTAGTAGCAGGCACTTTGTGGAGACCACTGAAGAGTAGCAACCATCCTTAAATGCACTTGAATAAAAACTAAATTTAAGTTTTACACTTGAGATGCTGAAGAGACCAAGTGTCTCAATTGTCTTTTATCAGTAATGAGGGTCTTGCCATAAGGAAATACTCATTCTAACATAAGCTAGTGCAGGATCAAAAGCTAAATGGGAACCTGACCAATGAAAAGAGAAATCGAAATTCGCTATTTTTTAAGTGCTATGCTTTTAGCCACATTAAGCTAAGAGTTTTTCACGGCCCTAATGGAGAGGTTCTCATGAACCCCAGAGGATATCACTGGTAGATAATTACATGTTAGTTTTAAATTAACTATATTACTAATGATACATATGTCTTTAATAGTGTGAATTTGGGCATCTCTTATACCTGACATTAAAATAATATACTAAAGATATATATTTAAATCTGTATATAGTCAGTATTTTACATTTCAATTTTGGGTAGCAAGTCAGGTAAGCACTAGCCCTTCTGGAATGTTTTTTAACAATAGGAATAAACATTTCCTTTTTCCCCCAAAACAGTAGATTCAAGGAAGATTTCTTGAGACCTATAATAGAGATTTTTCTCCTGAAATTAATTAATAACAGTTACCAAAAAGGGGTTCATGTCCTGAGTGAAAAGAAACAATTAACTAGTTTAGGATAATTAATTTCTACATCTCGTAAACTTTTCAGGGACTACTTATTTATGCCAATATTTCCTTGGCTGCCTGCCAAATAATAAGCTGCAGGATTTGGTTTTGCTTCTGTTTTTGTTTAAGGTTAACCATATTACCATTACTCAGCGTACTTTAAGAAGAGTTCAGTATTGAATAGCATATGTTCTATTAACTACATTCAAATGAAATATGTTAGTTTTATCTGCTCATAAACTGAATTTCAGAAATTATTTGTCTGGAAATCTCTTTTCTGATTGTTTTTGATTACCCTTTAAAATTCTTTACAAATCATCATTATTTGGTAGATACTTTAATTTTAAATAATTAGGGCCATTATAAAGACTCTCATACATTATGTCATACTTGGCAATATGTAATGGTGGAAAGTAATGGAAAACTAGAAGAGATATCTAAGATAATCCACATGTAGGATTGTGCAAATCCCAAGATTAAAAAAAGACATTCAGGAATGAAGAAAGAGTGTGAGAATGACCCCCAAAAAAGGTATAAATAAAATTGTTGTAAACTTTCTGATTACCATCATTTTAATGAAATGCTCTTAAGTTCATATCTTAAAAGTGCTATTTGGCCTTTGAGACACAAAATATTGATAGTTTTTTCTAATTATTTGCATGATTGATACTGGTTTCATTAGAAGAATGCAAAGAAACAATGCATTATATAATCAAATAAAGTAGAAGGTTTTGGTAGAGGAAAATTAGAGGAAAGGATCAGGAGGGTAGAAAAAACATTTTAACACATTCATATGTATTTAAATTTTAAAATAAATTTTGGTCAGTCTGAGAAAATCATGGACCCAATAATAATTTAATCCATTACACCTTAATGGAAAACAATATTAACATAAGCAAAAGAAGTTAAAAATCCATGGAATTAAGGAATGAATATCATTCTACATATGGATTATCCTTCAGAGTATCATGCATAGGCATTCATTCAATGCACCTACTATGTCACCAAATCCATTCTGCCATTTTATATATCTTAAGTATACATTTATTAAAATCCATAAAAGATATTCCAGTATTGCTGCATGGCTGTGTGAGGAGCCTAAAATATCTTGTCTTCAGAAAAATAGTGATAAAACTGGAAAATATTGATAAAAACAAATTTTGGGGTCTCTAGGTCTTGAACAATGGGCATATAAAAATCGGAAGCAGTTATGCAAAATAATATACCGAATCTCAGTAAGAAAAATGAGAAGACATTTATATTAGGAGGTGTGCCCTGAGCCTCCAGCTCCATGTTACAGAATTTCTATTCTGGACAAGTAGGGCAGCCCAAAAGGACCTACAGGTCTCATCATTTCTCTCAGCTTTAGGGTGCAAAACTTCCACTACAGGCATTGCCAGGACGTGCTGTGAGACATAGTCAGCTAAGTGCCTTGTCTGAATGAGTTGATTTTATTTGTAGCAAACCATGGAAAAAATTATTCCCAGAAATTTTGTCATAAGCAATAGATATTACAGAGGTCATCAACCAGTGAAGGCTAACATCTCCATGATAGCAGTAAAAACAAGCAGAACAGCAGAAATTTTGCAGGGAGACTCACAGACGGCAATAACCCAAAGGCCCTGTTAAGATTAGACTCATCACTGGTGCCCTGGAAAGCTGTGCATATGCACAAAGTTATCTCCATGAAGGACTAAATGAAACTTGTGAACCATTGGTTCTTGGATGAATGCAGGACAGACTTGTAAACATCTCGAATTTTAAAAAGTCGCTCAAGACACACATAGTTCTATTGGCAATGGATGAAAGCCTCATTGGCTCAGAGGTCTTAAGCACAACTTCTGACCAATGACTGACTGACCATTAAGTTATACTGACTTCGGAACTCTGTGTGTGTGTGTGTGTGTGTGTGTGTGTGTGTGTGTGTGTGTGTTTGCGCGTGCACACATATTTGTGTCTAGTAAAAACCTGGGCAATTGTAGAGGTTACACACTCTAAGGAAAACAAGCTTAACAACATTTATGAGAACAATCACTACACAAACAAAATAACAATAGCAAGCTCTGGGAGAGGGTGATTGTAATCTGAAGTTGCTACAGTATTTTCTATAGTGTTTCAAAAATTGTGAAATATTACAAGAAATTAAGTATGTTTGATTCTTACAGTCAAAAAAATGCAGATAATAGAATTGCATTTGAAAGGGTCTAGATGTTGGACTTAGCAGATAAATGCTTCAAATCTGCTTCTGTAATTTGTTTAAAGCACTAAAAGAATGTTTAAATACTGAAAAGAAAGTATAGTAATGATCTATCAAATAAAGAATACCAGTAAAGAGTTAGAAATTATAACAATTAAGCAAATAGAAATTCTTGAATTGAAAATCATATAACTAAAATAAAAACTTTATAAGGGTCTCACCAGTAGTTTGATCACAAGAAAAAAATTAAATAGATTAATAGAAATATTCCAATTTGAGATTATTTTTAACAAAGAAACAGAAATAAGTAAAAATGAATGAAGTCTTAGAGATCTTTCCCGATGCAACTAGGCAAACCAAACCACATATTAATAGTAGCACCAAAATGAGAGGAGAAAAAGAAAGGGGCACACTCAAGGGGCAAACGCTCAAGGAAACAATGGCCAAAACTCTTCTGAATTAGATGAAAAACTTTACACAACCAAGAAACTCAACAAACTCCAGTAGAATGAACTCAAAGAGATCCACAACTAGACACATCAAAGTTAAACAGTTGAAACGCAAAGATAATATTGAAAGCATTAAGAGAAAAAATGACTCACCATGCACAAGGTAACCCCAGCAACATTAGCAGCTGACTTCCCATCAGAAATGATAGAGGCCAGAGGCAGTGGCTAAGATGACATATTTGAAATGCTGAAAGAAAACAAACAAGACAACTGTCAATCAATAATCCAGCAACCTATCTTGAAAAAATAAAGGCAAAACAAAGACACATCCAGATGAATAAAGACTGAGATAAATGTGTTGCCGCAAACCTCACCTTACCCTAACTACTAAAGGAAGTGCTTTAGACTGAATGGAAGTCACACCAGATAGCAATTAAAATCCACAAGGTAAAGCAAAGAGTACCAACACATTCAATTATAAAGACAAATTTTAAATATGTTATTTTTCCTCCCATTTTTCTCGCAACTGATTTTTAATTGCATAAAACAGTATTTATAAAATTGCAAGACCAAAACACTGCAGTAAAATTTATACATTGAAAGAAGTAATATGTGACATTAATGGCAAAAAGGAAGGAGGGAATGAAGTTAAATTTGAGCAAGAATATGACACTTTATGGCAATTCAAACATACAGAAAACAATCTCAACTGAAACTGTTTGTCAATTATTTAATTAGTCTTCTCCTCATCGATTCACTCACCTGCCTTATCTGTATTGGCCAGTTGATGGTCCTGGCACAAGCCAAGTTCAATCTTGCCTAAGAGTACCTGCACTTCCTGTTACCTCTGTCTGAGAAGCAAGGAAACCTTTGGATCATCAGAATTTCCCTTGGATGGATCACTCATTTCTTCAAGACTCTTCAGAAAAGTCCCATGCTAGGTTTCCACCTTACCATTCTATCTAAAATGGCATTCCCAAATCTCCTTTCTCCATTTCTATCTTATTAGATACATATTTTGGAAACACTTAGACTCAAAGAATGAAACAGCCATACAATTCCCATCAGAAAAGACCCATAAATCTGATGTAGAACTTACCTTCCTAATAGCAGTTATTTACGTTTATTTATAAGAAAAAAATATGTCCACTATTTACTTTAGTATTTACTTTTCATTTGTCCTGAACAATATTGATACCTTATTTTGTAGTTATAAGTTTGCTTTCCTCCCCCCAGTACATTCCCTGCTCAATGAGTAAATGGTATAATTGAGGATGTAGCAAACATTTGAAATGATTACTCATTATTTGATAAGTAGCAGCCAAAAGTTGCTTTAGTTTCTTTGAAATTTCTGAGAGCTCCATTATGGGACTGAGAGAGCCTACAAACTCTAGTCTAGTACATAAAGCTCCGAGTCCCATTTACAGTGATGCAGCATAGCTTTGTGTTGCTCACTACAACTCTTCCTCATAAACTTTTAGAAGTAAAGACACTGTGTTTTCTAAATCATAACAAATTCCTGTAGAATATAAAACAGAGCCTGGGCTTTGAAACGGTCCTCTATAGTGTGATATGTGAAATATAAAATGAAAAGTATGTCAGAGAAGAAAGAAAACAGTGAGCGAGTTCTCTATCTTCAGCTGAGGTATCCAGGTTTTCACATTGGAACTGACTACGCAGTTGATGTGACCCATGGAGAGTGAGGAAAAGCATGGTGGGGCAACAGCTTACCTGTGAATGTAATAGAACCAGAATAACCCCTAACCCCAGACAAGGGAGGCAGTGAATGTTTGGTTGACGCTGCTGGGGAAACCATTCTCTTCCCACTGATCTTTGCAACACATGGGGCAGGAGATCTCTTCATGAGCTCATGCCACCAGGGCTTTGGGTTAGAAGCACAGAGCCATGAGGTCTCTCATGGCCTTTGGACAAGCACAGAAGGCCCAGGGGTTTTTGCATATGTCATTCCCAGAAATTCTGCTGAGACAGGAGTTCCTCTGTTTAGTTTTCTGGGGAGGAGGCAGAAACCAGGGAGCCAAACAGCATCATTCTGGGGGCCTCACTACCATGGCACCTCACAGGTTAAGACCCACTGGCTTAGAACCTCAGCTGATAGACAGCAACAGCAAGCTGGAGAACGCCTGAGATGACTGATTTCATGGGGTAAGGGGTGGCCACTATTTCTGTGGCTGGAGCAGGTTGTTTCAGCCTGCTGGATCTGGAAAGTCTAGGCAGTCTGGACTGGGAGGATATCCCCATAGTGCAGCACAGATGCTATGGCAGATCACAGCTAGACTGCTTCTTTAAGTGGGGCCCCAATGAGCCATCCCTCCTCACCTAGCAGGACCTGTATATGGGAATTTTAGCAATTTCAGCCAGAGTTTTATGAACAGAACTCTGATCTCTCTCTGGGATAAAGCCATCTCAGAGAGGAGTGACTGCTGTATCTGTGGTTCAACCTACAGCCTTTCCCATCTGCTGGCTCTGGCAAGTCCAGGCAGCCTGGAGGTGGGGGGATTCCCCCCAGTGCAGCCCACTGCTCTGCCAAGGGGCAACCTGAGAGCTTCTTTAAGTGGGACCCTGATCCCATTCCTCCCAACAGGGTGAGACCTCCCCAGCAGGGATGTCCTGACACCTCATACAGGAGTGTTCCTGGCGGCACCAGAAGCCCCCACCACCAGGAGGTATCCCCAGTGAAGGCTGCAAAAAGGCTGCCCTATTTGCTGTTTTGCAGCCTTCACTGGGGATACCTCCTGGTGTAGGAGAATCCAAAGAAACTAGGATCTGATGTGGATTCCCCGGCAAACTGCAGCAGCCCTATGGAAGAGTTGTCTGTTTGTTAAAAGAGGAAAAACAAAACAAAACAAAACAGAAAACAACAACAACTACAAAAAATACCCCACAAAAACCCCATTCAAAGGTCATCAGCCTCCAAAAATTGCAGGTAGATAAGCACACAAAGATGAGAAAGAATCAATGCAAAAATGTCACAAACTCAAAAAGCCAGAATGCCTCTTTTCTTTCAAATAATTGCAATACCTCTCCAGCACAGGCACAAAATTGGGCTGAGGCTAAGATGAATGATTGATAGAAGTAGGCTTCAGAAGGTGGGTAATAAACTTCACTGAACTAAAGGAGCATATTCTAACCCAATGCAAAGAAGCAAAGAATTATGATTAAACATTACAAGAGCTGATAACCAGAATATCCAGTTTAGAGAGGAACATAAATGACGGAGCTGAAAAAGACAACACAAGAACTTCACAATGCAATCACAAGTATCAACAGCCAAACAGACCAAGCAGAGGAATGAATCTCATAGCTTGAAGACTGTCTTTCTGAAACAAGACAGGCAGGCAAGATTAGAGAAGAATGAATGAAAAGGAATGAATAAAGTTTCCAAGAAATTAGGGATTATGACGACAGATCAAATTCACACATAACAATACTAACCTTAAGTGTAAATGAAATAAATGCCCTTTGGGAGGCCGAGGCAGGCAGATCAGGAGGTCAGGAGACTGAGACCATCCTGGCCAACATGGAGAAATCCCATTGCTACTAAAATTACAAAAACTAGCTTGGTGTGGGGGCCCATGTCTGTAATCCCATCTACTCAGGAGGCTGAGGCAGGAGAATTGCTTGAAACTAGGAGGCAGAGGTTGTAGTGTCCAGCCTGGCAACAGAGCAAGATGCCATCTCAAAAAAAAATAATGATAATAATAAAGGAAAAATAAATTCCCCAAATTAAAAGACACAGAATGGCAATCTGAATAAAGAGTCAAAACCCACTGGTATGTTGTCTTCAGGAGAAACATCTCACATGCAAAAACACACATAGGTTCAAAATAAAGGGATGGGAGAACACTTACCAAGCAAATGGAAAACAGAACAAGAAATAGGGGTTGCAATCCTAGTTTTTGACAAAGTGGACTTTAAACTGACAAAGATAAAAAAAGACCAAGAAGGGTATTACAAAATAATATAGGGTGCAATAGATCGAGAAAAGCTAAGTATCCTAAATTTATATGCACATATACACCCAATACAGGAGCACCCAGATTCATAAAGCAAATTCTTAGAGACCTACAAAGAGACTTAGACTCCCAGACAATAATAGTGAGATATTTTAACAGCTCACTGACCATATTAGATAGAACATTGAGACAGAAAATTAATAAAAAATACAGTACTTGAACTCAGCTCTGGATCAAGTGGACCTGATAGATATCCACAGAACTCACCACCCCAAAATAACAGAATAAACATTCTTCTCATCGCCACTTGGCACTTACTCTAAAATTGATCACATAGTAGCAAGTAAAATGCTCCTTAGCAAATGCAAAAAACTGAAATTCTAACAAATTATTTCTTAGATGATAGCACAATCAAATTAGAACTCAAGAATAAAAAAAACTCAGGAAAACCCCACAACTGCATGGAAGGTGAACAACCTGGTCCTGAATGGCTTCTGAGTAAATAATGAAATTAAGACAGAAATCAATAATTTCTTTGAAACTAATGAGAACAAAGAGACAATGCAAGAAGCTCAGGGATGTAAATAAAGCAGTGTTAAGAGTTAAAATTTTAGCACTAAATGCTCACATTAAAAAAACTAGAAAGATCTCAAATGAATGACTTAACATCACAACTAAAAGAATTAGAGAACCAAGAGCAAACAAATCCAAAATGGAGCAGAAGACAAGAAATAACCAAGAGTGAAACTGAAGGAGATAGAGACACAAAAAAAATGTTCAAAAAAGTCATCAAATCCAGGAGGTGGCTTTTGAAAAAATTAATAAAACAGATAAACCACTAGCTAGACTAATAAAGAATAAAATACAGAAGATTTAAATAAATACAATCAGAAATGGTAAGTGGGGGTATCCCAAATGATGCCACAGAAATACCAAAAACCATCAGAGAATACTATAAACATCTCTATACACATGAAATAGAAAATCTAGAAGAAAATCATAAATTTCTGAATCCCTACACTCTCCCAAGGCTGAACCAGGAAGAAAGTAAATCATGAAATAACCAAAACCGAATTCTGAAACTGAAGCAGTAATAAATTGCCTACCAACCAAAAATGCCCAGGCCTATAAGGATTTTCAAATGAATTCTACCAAAGGTACAGTTAACTACAACCATTTTTGCTGAAACTATTCAAAATAATTAAAAAGGAGGGACTCCTCTCGAAGTGATCGTATGAGTCCAGCATCATTCTGATACCATAACCCTGTAGAGACACACACAAAAAACCTTCAGGCAAATAGCCCTGATGAACATAACTGCAAAAATCCTCAACAAAATACTGGCAAAGAAAATCCAGCAGCACATCAAAAAGCCATATGTGACAAACACACAGCCAGTATCATACTGAAAGGGTGAAAGCAGGAAGCGCTCCCCTTGAAAACCAGCACAAGACAAAGATGCCTTCTCTTACCACTCCTATTCAACATACTATCATACTATTACAAGTTCTGGCCAGGACAATCAGGCAAGAGAAAGAAATAAAGAATATTCAAATAGGAAGAGAGGAAATAAAATTATCTTTTATTGCAAATGACATGATCCTGTATATAGAAAACCCCATTTCAGCCCCAAAGCTTCTTAAGCTGATAAGCAACTTAAGCAAAGTCTCAGGATACAAAAATCAATGTGCAAATATCAGTAGCATTCCTACCAATAGGCAAGAAGAAAGTCAAATCATGAATGAACTCCCATTCACAACTGCTACAAAGAGAATAAAATATGTAGGAATACAGCAAACAAGGGAATTGAAGGACCTTTTCAAGGAGAACTACAAAACACTGCTCAAGGAAATCAGAGAGGACACAAACAAGACGGAAAAACATTTCATGCTCATGGATAGGAAGAATCAGTATCACAAAAACGGTCATACTGTACAAAGAAATTTGTAGATTCAATGCCACTTCTATTAAATTACCATTAACATTCTTCACTGAATTAGAAAAAGTTATTTTAAAAATCATATGGAACCAAAAAATAGCCCATATAGCCAAAACAATGCTAAGCAAAAAGAACAAAGCTGGAGGCATCATGCTACCTGACTTCAAACTATCCTACAAGGCTATAGTAATCAAAATAGCCTGGTACTGGTACAAGAACAGACATAGACCAATGCAACAGAATACAGAACTCAGAAATAAGACCACTCATCTACAGTCATCTGATCTTTGACAAACCAGACAAAACAAGCAATGGTGAAAGGATTCTCTATTTAATAAATGGTTCTGGGAGAAATGGCTAGCCATATGCAGAAAATTAAAACTGGACTCCTTTATACCACATACAAAAACTAACTCATGATGGATTAAAGACTTAAGCATAAAACCTGAAAGTATATAAACTTTAGAAGAAAGTCTAGGCAGTACCATTCAGGATATGGGTAAATAAAATCTAATTAAACTAAAGAACTTCTGTACAGAAAAAAAAAAAAAAAAACTATCATCAGAGTCCATCTGGCAAAGGTCTAATATCCAGAGTCTATAAGAAATTAACCAATTTGCGAAATAAATACAAACAACCCCATTAAAAAGTGGGCAAAGGACATGAACAGACACTTCACAAAAGACAGCTCACCATTATTGATCATTAGAGAAATGCAATTCAAAACCACAGTGAGACCATCTCATGCCAGTCAGAATGGCAATTATTAAAAAGTCAGGAAACAACAGATGCTGGTGAGGTTGCTGAGAAAAATGAGTGCTTCCACACTAAGGGCATGTAAATTAGTTTAACCATTGTGGAAGACAGTGTGGAGATTCCTCAAAGATCTAGAGGCAGAAAGACCATTTGATCCAGAAATCCCATTACTTGGTATATATCCCAAGTAATATAAATTATTCTATTATAAAAAGACATACATGCGTATGCTCATTGCAGAACTATTCACAATAGCAAAGACAGGGAATCAACCCAAATGCCCATCAACAATATATTGGATAAAGAAATTGTGGTACATACTCTATGGTATATAAAGTACTATGCAGCCATAAAAAAGGAATGAGATCATGTTCTTTACAGGGACATAAATGGAGCTGAAAGCTCTTATCCTCTGCAAACTAATGCAGGAACAGAAAACCAAACACTGCATGTTCTCACTTACAAGTAGGCGCTAAGCAGTGAGAACACATAGACACATTGCAGGGCATAACACACACTGGGTCCTATCAGGAGGGCGAGGGAGGGAGAAAATCAAGAACAGCTAACGGGTGCTGGGTTTAATACTTGAGTGATGGGTTAATTTGTGCAGCAAACCACCATGACACATGTTTACCTATGTAAGAAACCTGCACAGCCTGCATATGGACCCTGGAACTTAAAATAAAAGTTGATTTAAAAATTTAAAAAAATACAATCACTTATAAATGAGTTAATATTCTATTTTTTTTCCAAAAAATGTACCAGGCTATCAAATAAATACTTCAATAAATTATTAGCAAATACCTTTTTTAAAAAAGGAAATAAGTACCAATTCTAGCCTAACTTGAGCTGACATCTTAATGTCTTTAAATGATTCAGTCATGCCAAAGGGATTTAATAGTATTGCCTCTGTGTTCACTTGTGGTCAAAGAATGGAAAAAGTTATCATATGTATACAATACCAATTTTTAAAGAATTTGAATATATTAAAATACACTTAAAAACCACACTTAATGAAATTTAACTTTCTTTGGCTATGCAAAAGGCACCTGAGAAATTCATGAGGCTTTGAGTTCATTATAAAGATCAGGTATCATTGCAGTAAGTATGAAAGATCCAGGTAATAGGGCATTATTGGTATGTGGAAGCCTGAAAGACTCATTCTCACTAGATTCTTAATTTTTGCATAATTTTGAAAAGAAGGACATATAAAAGTCAATCAACACAAAGCATGGAGAAATAGAGGAGGTTATGTGTGTAAAATGGCAGTTTCTAACTTGGTTTGAATACAACAGAAAGATAAAGCAAACGAGAACAACAAAAGTTTGTCTTTCTGTCATATGAGTGATTCTATACTACACAATTTCTCTTTCCAGAGGTTATTTGGTAATGTTTGGAGACATTTTTGTTGTCATGGCTCTGAGGTGCTACATGATGGCCTCTCAGAACCATGATTTATATGGCCCCAAATGTCCATAGAGTGAGAAAGCTATATTAGAATATCTCAGATGTTTTCCAGAGTGAATTTAATATATTTTATATTTTATCCATCTGCAATAATTTGCAAAAAGGTACATAGCATATATGGAAAATCCTAGATCTTTGTTGGAAAGACAATCGAACTGGACTGGCAGACATTCAACCCCTAGATCCAAGTTTAACATTCTGAAGGTTAAATTTATTTAAACTTCCTCCAGGTCAAAATGGGATTTGTGCCTAGAGAGATTACAAATTCCGGTCATCTTTTGACATGTTTTCCTATCTGTTAGAGAATATATCACAAATGCTGGTCAGGAATATATTCCCTGTCAATTTTCCCTCTTCCTCTACCTCAGCTCATTTTCTCCAGCTTGAGAGAAATAAAGTTGACACAGACAGATTGTGTATGTGGAAGAGAAAAAGAGCTGGAAAGAAACTGCAGACCTAATCCACTTTGATGCCAGTCTACACCAAAGATAGTGTGCCAGAACTCTAAGGAGCCATCCATTAGAAATGCTGACAGTGTTGGCTACCGTGACAGTCTTTGATATAGTGAATTTCAATAGCTATGCTTTCAGATTTTGAAGGCAATTGTGAACTTTATCCCAAAGATTTGATCTTCCAGTTAAAATGTTCACTTTTAGTTCTAAATCAGTGTTTCTTAAATGCTTGGAGATTGTCAATCTATCTTTCACTGTCTAATAGTATTCCTTTTTCTAAAGGTATTATAGGGATTTAAAAAGTATTTAAGTATTTGTTTCTTCCTGGGGATTTTATAACACCAACTGGAATAAATGAAAATATCTTAGGTGATGAAAGACCATATTTTGGAATCATTATATTAACCTATCATCATACCTGGGAACATAACAACTGAGTATCTTTGGAATAAATGCTTCATTTAAATCAAGTAGTATATTGTTATACTACAACCAAAAATTGCTGGTAAGGATCTGGAAAGGCAAGGAAGGATCTTTCTCCTATAGGTTTCAGAAGGAACACTGCTCTGCCAAGATTTTCATTTCAGACATTGAGCCTTCAGAACTTTAAGACAATACATTTCTATTGTTTCAAGGGTTTTCCCAAAACAAGGGATTCAGTGCTAAACCTAGTCAGTTCTGGGCAAACTGGAAGAGTTGGTCACACTACTGCTGTTCTCTGACTAGGCCACATGCCAATGTGTCATAGGCTCTTTAATCTAGAAATCTGCTATTCTTAAAATAAATATATACGCACCCAATACAGGAGCACCCAGATACATAAGGCAAGTTCTTAATGACTTACAAAGAGACTTAGACTCCCACACAATAATAGTGGGAGACTTTAACACCCCATTGTCAATATTAGACAGATCAACCAGACAGAAAATCAACAAGGATATCCAGGACCTGAATACAGACCTGGAACAAGCAAACCTAATAACTAGTTGTAAAAGCTAATTCTAATGGTATTAACTAGTAAATGCTTATACTGCCAAAGTAATTAAAATGGGACATTAAAACATGGATACAAATAACAAGGTTATTATATTGTTAATATGTTGAAATTGAGAAATGAAATACCCCAGCATACTGCAGAATGTCTAGACATAATGAGCAATCCTGTTGTGTTTAGGTCATGTTTATAATTGTGATGAATCTACTCTTAGTTGCTGAGTTTATTGTATCTGATACCACACTCCAAAAGCCTTTAACCTATAAGTAGTTGAAAGCATTCAATACAATGCCTGGTATTTTGTAAATAAATGGATTAATAAAATATGACAATCACAAAAAAAAAAAAGAGTTTAAAGTAGCTACCTGGATATCCACTTTACTAACTCCCTCACCTTCTTTTAAAGCCTTTGCGGAAAGCTTGCCTTTTTCATGAGCCTTAACTATTCTTCATTCTATCTAAATTATGCTCTGCCCTCTATGCTTCCAATCCTCTTATCCTACTCAGTTTTCTTACCTTACAAATTACCTTCTAATAGATTATATAGTTAAATTATTTATTATGTCTATTTCTGCTGTCATATCCTTATGAGACTATAAGCCATGAGAGGACAAGATCTTAGTATCCTACATTCTCTGATGTATCTCAAATATTGGTTCAAATAATAAATAATTCATAGGGAAAAACTTGCTAACTATAAATTGTTTTTGAATGGACACTTTTTCAAATGAACTTGGTAGTATTTTTAATTTATTTAAATGCTTTAGACACTATTTTTAAACCAGCTTGGTAATGAATATACTTACTTGCCTATAGCTACAAAGCTAACAAATTCATGCATTCAACTGTTAATTTACAGTAATATGCTATTTTGAAGCAGGAGTTATTTTCTAGTCGCAATGCCTCCATTTATTTTTGGATTAAAGAAATTCATCAGCATAAGAGCATTTCCTATGCTCCTATGAAGTTGATAGAGACCTTTCTTCCATTTTCTTATATATTCTTAATATCAGAATTAATTGTTTTCCATACACATTCTCACACATATAGACACACACTCATATTTGCCTAGTATCTTCATTCAGCTGTTTAAGACCTTGGCATGAATTATCCATTCACTAGATGCTCATACTTTGGGCTAGGTGCTAGGTTAGATTTGGAGATTAAAGAATAAATATGACAGGCCTCTGGTCCCATAAGTAGGTAAGCTTACAAATAAATAGAAGACTTCAACAGATTAAGTCTTTTAAGAATTATTTGAATTGTAAAAGAGATAAGCCTAGGAAAATAGTATCTAACCACAAAACAAAGTGTTTCTATTAGATATTTTTAGATGAGAATGTTATTTTAGGGATTCATAAAATTGAGAGTAAGCTGATAAGACCCAGGATCCAGTAAGGTTAGAAATCCATGCTCTGAATCAAAGACTACTTTCGTCTAAAACCTAGTTTTTCTGTTTATTAGCTCTGTGAACTTAGGTATTTAAGCTTCTGATACCCCATCCGTGAAATAAAGCTAATAATTATATTACTTTTTTTTTTGCCACATAGTACATGGCACTGTGCCAAACATAGTAACTGCTCAATAAATGCTACTGCGCTCTCTCCTCTCTCTATTCAACTTTTGCTAATTTTAAATTATTTTAATATTTTAGTCATATTAAAATGTTCTTAATGTCTTTACCTCAATTGTGACAACATGTGTGTACATGTGTATATTCATATATTTCTGGAGCAGATAAGAACTCAGAAATATGCAGGTGCAAATACAAATGACAACTGGGTTTAGAACGAATTCATATCCTGTTTGTGGCTTACATGTAAGAAAAGCTGCTTTAGTCTGGAGGTGGCATTTGTAAATGTAATGGTATGTCCTAAGGAGCCAAATCAAGGTCCTTGTAATATGAAAAAGGGTATGAAATAGTTGATATTTATGCCACAAGTTGTTTCTCTAGCTAAGTGCCTTGCAGGGATAACATTATTATAAATCTCTGTTTTGAGCATATAAGTTTCTCTTAAATCTTAGTGAGCATCTCCTGAGTATATGTTAGATGGTGTTTTATGTATAAAACTATGTACTGTGTAGATCTTTCCTATATGCTATCTTTTAAAATATCTTTGTATATTTCTAAACTTCATAATTCACCTAAGTTTCTAAGTATACGAATTCAGTCATAATTCTCAATTCATTTGTCTATTGTGTAAAAGTTTTCTTTCATATTTTAAAGATTAGAACTATCTACTTATTTATATTACTATTACTAAAGGAAAGAAAATTTGGGGGAATTTTAAAAGCACTTTTAACCTGTGTATAGAACTTAAGAAATTAGGTAATACTCAACTTATTTTCAATATTTCAAACATAGTGTAGTGAAATGCCTTCAAGTGATTATTCAAAGAGTACAGTGATTTTTCTAGGCTACATTTATATGTGTTTGATATTATATGATTTGTAGTATATTTTTTTAAAAAAGGGAAAACTTATGATTTGTAGTATCCTTATAATTTATATTTTCAGTTTAGTTTCATTATCCAGCAATTAATAAAATATTAGTTACTGAAGAAAAGCACTACGTTACCTCTTAAACATGTGATTGTGCATATGCTAAGACAAAGGCATTTAGTCAGAGTTTTTATGTATTTTTTTGAGTAAATGTCTGATATAAAGGTATTATTTTTAAATATGAGTAGTAACTATTACAACATCCTAAGTAGTCCAGAAACTTTGGGAACATTGCTCGTGCCATAAAACAGTAACTAAAATATTTCAAGCTAAATCACTTCTATGTAATTACAGTAAGACTAAAACTGTACCAGGTGCTGTCTCTAATATACCTATCCCTTGAGAATTTGGTGTTTAATACTTCCTTGGTAATAAAAAGGCATGCCAAATATGGCCACTACTTGTATCAGCAGATACTCTTTATCTTTTTTAAAGAAAAAAAAATAACTATCTTGTTCCCCTATCTAAATGATGTCGCAGAATCTGTTTTTTTTTTTAAGCAAATTGAGTAAATAACCAATTTTAGGAAAATCACTGCCCATTTCACTCATTCTTTCAATTCTAATTTATCACTAAGTACCATGAAGTATTCTTGGTAATGGGAACTCTGTGATAAGCATGTAATGATGGGGAACAAGACTGGTGGCCTTGGAGAGCTTAAGTAGTAAGGGAGGCAGGTAACATGAGTATTAAGTAAGTTGTGATGAGAGAGAGAGAGAGAGAGAGAGAGAGAGAGAGAGAGAGAGAGAACACAAGGAAATGTTGTGATAGAGTGTGAGAATACAATATTGGGAGACCCATTAGTCAAGCAGGCTCTCCTGAGATATCCCCTTAATATGGTGACCACTGAGCTGTATCTGGAACCAGATAAAGAATCAGCCATGGTGAAATGTGGAGAAAGTACTTCCCAGCAGAGTGCCAAGAATCAGAAGAGGGCAACAATGTGGGTTTATTAAATAAATGGGAAAAAATAGGCCACAGTGGCTGAGACACAATTTGGAAGGGAGATCAATGAGGAGATACTGGAGAGTAGGTTAGGGAAGGTAATACAAGGCCAGGTAGGTCAGGGTATACTCTTTGGTTTTGGCAGGAGCAACAAGTCTTACTGTCCCAATGATGCAACCTTTCTTGTCAGGGAACTCATGCAGTGGATCTAGAGAGAATAGGGCAGCAGCAATGTCAGTTGAACTCATTAATTTAGGCATTTTAAAATCATATAACATAAATAATGTCTTCAAACTGGGATTTTAAGAATAAATACATTCTTCCATAAGAAAATCTTTTGGTGGTAACTATCTTGGTGTGTTTATTACATGGATTATGTGGTTGGTAAAATAATGTCTCTCCAAGATTCAGATCCACCCAGAACCTCTAAATATGACCTTACTTAGAAATAGGATATTTGCTGATATAATTTAGGTAAAGACGGAATTATATTGACCGAGATTGGGTTCCAAACCCAATGGCTGGTATCCTGGTAAGAAGAAAGGACACAAAGACACACATAAGAATGAAAACCATGTAAAGACAGAGGTAGAGACTGGAGGGATGTCGCTATAAGCCAAGGACTCTTGGGAGTCAGCAGAAGCTGAGAGGAGGCAAGCAGGGGTTGATTTTCCCATAGAACCTTTAGAAAGTGCATTACCTTGCTGAAAACTCAATTTCAGACTTCTACCCTCCAGAACTATAGGATAAGAAATGTGTGTTGTTTTAAAGCAACCAGACTTTGTGATAATTTTTACAGCAGCCCCAAAAGACATAGTCAGACCGTGTGGCTAAGATTCTACCAACGTATAAGCCATTTTAATCTAAGTAATACATACACTATTCTGCAAATTTGAATGTAAATTTGGATACAAATAATTAACTATTAAAATACAACTGTTTAATGCATTTTAGCTATTATTGCTTTTCTTTGTCATATAGGTCTGTAATTCTCTACCTGCCAATCCATCATTATTCTCTCTCTGACCACAAGTGGATAGCATCACATTCTTAGTCTTTTTTCTTTTTCCTCCCTTATCCTGATTCCAGTTTTCAACCTCAGAAGTTTTCTCAGAATCTGATTACCTCTTTTAGCATGGTGGCTTCTGGTTTGCATTCTTAACTGTAATTTGTTTCTGTAACATAGCTACTTAGAATCATATATATGGATATAGCAAAGAAAAAGACCACACATGATCCCAGCCTCAGGTTGCTTACATCCTGTTAGGAAGTGAAGATTTAAAAATTCACAAAATAATAATATGCTTTATAGTGTAATTCATGTTATGAACAAAATAATTCAGAGTAACCTCAATAAAAGTCATATAGTAAGGTAGGCATGGCAAAATCACATAGCATGGAAGTGGAAGACACACTGGTCATTCTTTTTTGAGTTATCTTCCCATTTAGACTATTTATATATTCTGTTTAGGGTCTTCAAGTGGAGTGGCCTATAGCATGTATCACTATGGTTCTTCTTTCCATCCTATTTGACTCAGACAATGGGAAGTGCCAGTAAGAGAACAGAGAAGGGGCAGGAAGAATGTGGGACTATTTGTCCCTTTATTTTCTCTTTACCTCTATAGTTTTGTCAAAGGCATGATCCTTTTAGAACCACAGCTCCTATCCGGAAGCCTGTCTTCTCAGTGTCCAGCTTTCATCTAGTTCCTGTGACATCAATTCCCTACCCTTGTCCCTTCCAGCCTGGGGTAGTAACAGCTATTTTTGTTATTTGTAGTGGTGCTATTCAAAAGCATCAAATATTAAGCATCTGTATGTCTCAATATACCAAAATAAAGCTCCTCGGCTTTATTTGTTACATTTCTCACTATCTGAAATTTTGTTCATTCTTTTTATATCCTAATTATCTACATCTCCCCCTACAAAAAAAAATAGATTTCCATTAGAATCTGGATCTTGTCTGCCCATTGCTATATTGCCAGCAACTGGAACAGTACCTGGAACACAGCAGGAGCTCAGAAATTATCATAGATAAAAGATGACTATATAAAAAATTCAAAAAATGGCACAAATCACCTTAAAAAGTGTTTATCAAAAATTACCTGTTTAATAGGAGACAGATACATATATATTTTCAACTGCATTAATGGGTGATACATATATGAGTTATCTTCATGCCATGGTAAAACTACTCAAAGAAATTAAGAAACTTTGCCCAGTTTTCACATACTAGAAGGGAGTATGACTTAAATTCAGATCTACTTGATCTAACTCAGTATTCTTTTGATGGCAGGAGTATACCTGGGCTGGATGGGTCAATATCCTGTGAATGTTCTCAAGTCACTGTACTTTGCAGGTGTCCCAATTTACACTCAAATTTACGGAATTTTCGATCTATTATTCAGATTTAATGGATTTGTTGTTGGTAGACTCTTGATTACAATGTCCTAACAATAAATGTCCTAACACAATTTCATGATTACTCACAAAAATCACACAACTAAAGCATAGTGAATATTGAAGTTGAAACAATTTGATGCTTTGGAATAGCACCACTACAAAAATGCTCTCGCAATAAAATAGAATTTATGTAAAGTAACTCACAGACCATTTGGCTATATTTGACTCCTTAATTTATTCCAAAGGCATCTATTGCCTCAGGGAGAGTAGATATTTGTATAGAGGAAAAGTAATAACCTAGAGAAGAACAAACAACAGGAGAAATCTCATTTATGGCTGAAGATAACGATCAGATACTATAACCCCAACCATCTAAGACAGAGATGATTTAAGGTAGAAAAAGAAATGTAATTGATCAAGGGTAAATAACAGTGTGTATCCAAGAGACAGCAATGAGATGCACATATTTGAAAAGAATACTAGAAAGCTTAAAACGATGGATGCAAGGTCTCTAACAAAGGATATGTTGCTATTTGAAGGGTGTGATGATACTTATTACTTGACATTATTAAAGAGAGCATGAGTCACTTATTCTTCAAAGGTTTTAATAGAAAAGAAAAAAAAATAAAGTATAAAAGGGATATTTTCTAAAATGTAATAAATATGTCATAAGATATGTGTATTTAAAAAGAGCAATTCGGTCCCTCAGACCAAGATTTGTATCTTTAAAGGGTGCCAGAAAAGTGACACACGGAAAAACGAAGATAATGCCTGTGAGATGTATACAATGGCATACAGTAGAGGTTTACTTAGATACTTGGGTTTAAGACGTGTAATCACATAGATTAAAGGAAGGATATAATAAAATGCATAAATGAAATGGCATAATGAGATGCATAATTGGACAAATGTAATGATATGCAAAGGAGAAGATGTAATACGATACACATTTTTGAGGAGTGTAATGAGATGCATAAATAGAAAGGTGTAATGAGATGTGCATGTTTAAGTAATGTAATGAAAAATATAGGCGATAATAACATACATGAAAGTAGTTTAGTAATGAGATATACAAGGGAAAAGCTTTAATGAAATCCACAAATGGAGAATATGTAAAGATGCTTAAAGGAAATGTAATGAGATGTACATATTTGAAAGTTATTATGAGATGCTTTAATAGAAGTGTGTAATGAAATGTATATGTTTGAAAGGTGTAATGAGACATATTGTAAAGGAAGAATGTAAAACAATTCTCTCCTCCTGTGAAGAATAATGCTTCCTGAACATCATGAAGAGTCATCATCCTAAGGGATTTCTACATTTCCACCTTAGTATAAAATAAGACACCATCAGTGCTTCAACTATTACCACATCAAATGGCATCTCCTTCAGGTTTATTTTTGGCAATATGGTTTAAAATATAATCCCATGCCAGTGGCCACTTTTTAGGACAATTTAGGAATTGTCCTGATTATTAGACATTAACACAAGAAAAAAAAATAAGGGAAACAAGAAAATAACAGCTATTGAGTCTTTATTTGGTGCTGGAACTGTGCTAGAAACCTTTACATAACTGAATGTTCTAATAACCATATAAGGCAGACATTATTATCTCCTTTTGACAACTTAGAAAAGTGAGCTCAGAGGTTAAGCTGGTTGCTCAAAGTCACATGGCTGGGTAAGCATTGGAGGCAGAATTTGAAAGTAAGTCTAGCTAGCTCTATTTCTATTTGTATTTTTATTATTTTTTTCTCTTATTCTTTTTTTCATTCTTATTTTTGTTTGGTAATATTTTCCTGGGTAATTACCATTAATTATGATTGAAATCACTAAAGAGGCCTTATTAACACCTCCAGTCATAAATGTCACATGTTTACACACCTAATAATTTTGCCAAGAGAGAGTAAGGGATAACAGAGCAACCACCCTGTTACTAGAGACATTTGAAAAATTGTTAATCTGTATGTTTACTGAAAAAAATTGTACTCTATTGGGCTCCATACAATAACTGGTGGATGACATATTAATTAGGAACCTTGAAGAAATTACCAGGCTTTTAAAAATTAGGCTAGTTTTGAAAAGTTATTTTGGAATATATTTTGGCTACACTGTGATTTTGCTAGTGAATGAACATGAAACAAAGCAGATAAAAACTATGTTCACTACCTCTTTTAGTATCTACTTGGCTAAGTTTTGTTACTTCTTATGAGATTTAGTTTCCTTATCTATGAAATAGGAATAAATACGTGTCTTATAAAATTTTATTATAGCAAAGTAAAATATGTAACATATCTAGAACATTCCATATAAGCAACGAATAATTTCTTTCTTCCCAACTTTTAAAAAAACAAGTTTGAATGAGTAATTATGTAAAAATCATCCTCTGCCTTCAATTTCTTTACATTTAGTTGGTGGTAGTTTATGTCAATAGACTTACTAGGCAAAAAAACTAGAAAATGTTACAGGACATGTTTTCTATAATGGTTGTAGGCAATAATTTACTTTTTGATTAATTGCTTATAGAATGACAAAGACATTAATTAGAAGAAAGAATAACTTTTTATAAAATATGAATATCACAATTATTTCCACTTTTATTGACAGAATTCAAATTAAACTAAGGACGACATAAATTTGTGACCCTTCACCCCCACACTAATAACTTCACAACCTTAATCAATCAGCGTAATACAGTAATTATCATTTCAATACATTCTCATTGGAGTCCATGATTATTTTAGGATAACTACTTATTGTTCAATTATGTATGTATGAAAAGAGGTCAATTATTGGTCACTTTTACTCATTAAAATTTTGAAGTTTTATTCTGAATACTTTCTACTCAATGGAGGATCTCATTAGCAATTAATTGTGGAAAAGCCATTTACCATACAATGAAAAGCTCACTAGCTCAGATCTAAGGACTGAATCTAAGTGTACATTTTCGATCAACACACATCCTATTTAAATACACCAAAACAGTAACAGTTGTTTTATCTGGGCCAGCACATAAATGAACAAGGAATTATTTCAAAACTTTCAGGGAGGCATCTTTTCTGAATTTGTAAAACCAACAAAACTAATCCCTATTCACCTTCCAAAAGTGTGGCCAGGTAACTCAGAAAGTAGATAATGTATCTGATTTTTCAGACCCAGCATATGATTATTTGAAGGTTACTTCCTTTTCTCAGGAGACAAAGGTGTTTAGTGATTAAGTGTGTAGACTCCGAAGTTAAGCTGCTTTGGTTTATATCTTATCCTTGCTATTTGCTAGATGTACAATCCTGGGCACATTTCTTAGTCACTCTAAGCCTCATTTTCCTGTTGGCTACTTCAAATGTTTGCTATGAGGATTAAGTAAGACAACACAGGAACAGCGTTAGGCACAAAATAAACTCAGACCACTGGTTAGAGTATGTCCATCTCATAGGGGCAGTGTAATGAGAAAACAGTTTTGGATCTTCTACAACTGTATTACTGGCATAAGTTAGGACTCCCTTGAGAGTAGGTTATATTTCGATTCATTTTACTCAGAAACCTTAGCTATATATTCTGCTCCATTTGCGAAATAAGACTATTTACCACAAAATTAATCTATTCCAATGGAACAAAAATACCTGAACCTTTACCCTAAAAGTAAAATATGTTGGTGACCACTAGGAGACCTAGAAAGCTGCGAAAAGTGAAGCTGTCATCTAGAAAGACAGAAGGAAAAAAAGAAAGAGAGAAAGAAATTGAGAAAGCCAGGCAAACTGAAAGATTACAACTTTTCTTAAACCTAACAGAGAGTTTACATCTACCAACTACTCCAAAATATAAACAGAGATAAGCATATGCAGAGAGATATGGGGCATGAGGACCTGTTTCACTGGAATAGAAACAGCAGAACTGTGGTCATAAGAATTAAGTTAGAATAATTAAGAAGTTGAAGGAGCAACATATGGGCTAGCAAAAGGGTGTGAAGCCTACTGTGGACTGATTTGGATTTCCCTTCTGATTCATTTGTAGAATCCCTACCCCACAATGTAATGGTATTTGGAAATGGGGCCTTTGGGAGATAGTCAGGGTTAGATGTTAGGAGAGCAGGGCTCTGGTTCAGAGGAATTGATTTCCTTATAGCAGAGAGAAAGACAACTGAGCACTTGCTCTCTGCACATGCAGAGTCGACAGGCCATGTGAGGACACATGAGAAGGTGACTTGTTGACAAGCCAGGAAAAGAGGCCTTGCCAGAATGCAATACTGCTGACATCTTGATCTTAGATTTCTAGCCTCTAGAACTGTGAAAAAAACGTTTCCCTGCTCTGTAAGCCATCCAGTTTTGGGTATTTTATGGTAGCCTAAGTGGATAAATAGAAGGCTTAAGATGAAAGGGGAGTTTGAACTCTTTTGTAACTCTCTCCACTAGGTCTTTCAATGAATACTCACAAAAATAATCAGGGAGAGTGTTGAAAAAGGATCCATGATGGAACAGGTCTGGGAGAGGGGAAGAAAAGTCATTGCTCTAGGGTTCTCAGCTGGGTCCTTCTGCCTTATCTCCAATATGGAACAAAAACTTTAACTTGTGGGAGAAAAGGTGCAAACATTCATCATTTTAGGACACCTATAAAAACCCATTGCAGTGTGAGAAAGAAAGAACAAAATTTCTCTATTCCTGAAGGAGAGGCAGGGGCAGAAATATCTGTTGACTTTAGATACATTATTGGGAGAAAGCAGGGATGCTGAGAAGGCCACATCCCTGAGTCCCAGGGACACAGCGTTTGCCTAAGACTGAGATGAAATCAGAACAAAAAATAACTTACTCGGTTATCCCCCCACAACCAGTCTACAAACACTGAATAAACAAGTTACATACATTGTATTACTTCTGGGAGAGATACAAGAGCATGGAGACAGACTCTCAATGTGGCAAGTGCAAATACAAGACCTAAAACTGAGGTTGCAACAGACACTGAGAAACACCCTCTGGCAAACTAGCTTCCACCTTACCACATCGTATCATCAGAGTTGCTTGAAACCTGTGGTACAATGATGGTAACCGTAACAACAAACCTCAAACTCAACCCAGTTTCAGGCTAGAATTAATCCATTCCCCACACTAAAGGCCAACAGAAGGAAAGGCATATCCATTATCAGAAACAAAAACCATGTACTCTCAGTTTCTACTGTCTTATCCAAGTTGTCTGGCATTTAATAAGAACAACAAAATTACAAGGTTTAAGAATAGAAAAGAAAAAAATGCCCACATTGGAAAGAGACAAAGCAATCAATAGACCTGACACAAGTATGGCACACATATTGAAACTCTGTTAAAACATGTAAAATGACAAAAGTTATTTTTTAAATAAATTAATGGTTCTAATGGAAAAAGTGAACATGCAAAATTAGATGAGTTAATTTCAGCCAATTTTAATAGATTCAGAAATCATAAGGATGAGTTAAATAGAAATGCTCACAATGAGAAACACAGTAATATGGATAAGGAATGCCTTAGGCTTCATCAATAGATTCAAGACAGACAAGAGCAAAACCAGTAAACTTGAAGAGAGGTAAACAAAAAATATTCAAACTGAAACCCAAAGAGAAAAAGAGGAAAAAGGAGAAGGAGTAGAAGGACAAACGAATAGAACATCCAGAAGTTGTGTGACAATAGCAAATAGTCTAAAATATGCTTTGTAGGAATTGCAGAAGGAAAAAAGAGAGTCAGACAGAAGTATGTGAAGAATAACGGTTGATAATTTTCCAAAATGATGACAAATATTGAGCCACAGAATCGAAAAGTTCAGAGAACACAAAGACATATAACTTTTTAAAATTAAGTATTACACTCACAATGCTGAAAACAAAAAGAAAGTCTTATAGACAGATGGAGGGAAAGACATACAAAGAGAACAACAGAGTAATTACAGCTGACTTCTTATCATAAACTAGATTAAGTCAGAACACAATGGAATGACATTATTAAAGTATGAAAGAAAAAAAAAAACTAAACTATCAAACTGGAATTATATACCCAGAAAAAAATTCCAAAATTAAGGATAAAATAAACCAATTTTTTGAAAGACAAAAACTACCAAAATTTATACAAAGAGTAATTAACAATCTGAATATTCCTATATCTGCTGAAGGAATTGAATTAATAACTAATAACCTTCCAAAAAGGAAACACTCGTTTACCTGGTAAATTCTACCAAGCATTTAAGTTGGTAACAATATTAGTTCTCCAAAATCTCATAGAAAATACAAACAGAGGGTGTCTCCAAGTTCCACTCCAGGTTTGATGATTCTCTAAGGAACTCATGGGACTCAACATGTGATCATAATCATGGCTATCATTGATTACCATAAAAGGATACCAATACAAGCATCAAAGAGAAAGGCTTATGAGTAAAGTCCAAGGGAAAACAGGTGCAAGCTCCCACAAATCCTCTCCCAGTTAGTTAACATAGAAAGTGTTTAATGCAATCCATTAATGAATTACAACAACATGTGTAGAATGTTGCCAACAAGGAAAGTTCATTAGAGACTCTGCCCAAATATTTTATCGGGTGCTGACAATATTTAATGGTGAGAAATTGGATACTTTTCCCCTAAGATAAGAATTAGACCATGCCTGCACAGTGTTGTACTGGAAGCCCTAAATATTTCAACAAGACAAGAGAAAAAGAAAAGTGTATATGTACAAGAAAGGAAAAAAACAAAGCTCCCTTTATTTGTAGATGACATAATTTTCTAGGTAGAAAATTCCAAAGAATTAGTTACAAGCTCCTAAACTTAGTAAGAATATAGCAAAGTCACAAGACATAAGGTTAATATATAAAAGTCCATTGCTTTTCTGTACCCCAGTGGTGAATAATTGAAATTTAAAATTAAATTTTTTGAAACTACCAATTAAAACAGTATCCCAAAACTAAATATGTAGGTATAAATATAACAAAATATATATAGAATCTGTGTGCAGAAAAACAACAAACGCTGGTGAAAGAAATTGAAAGAGTTAAATACAGTCATGTGTAGCTTAGCAATGGGGATACATTGTGAGAAATATGTTAAGCAATTTCATTATTATGCAAATATCATAACACTCATACAAACCTATCAGGCATAGCCTACTACACACCTAGGCTATGTGGTATAGCCTATTGATCTAAAGCTACAAACCTGTACAGCATATTATTATACAGAATAACAAAGGCAGTTGTTAAGTATTTGTGTATCTAGTATCTTAAACACAGAAAATGTGCAGGAAAAATATTCTATTATAATCTCACTGTTGTATATGCAGTCTGTCACTGAAATGTTGTCATGCAGTGTGTGACGACTGATGAAAATATATTCCATGTTCATGAATTGGAAGATTCTATATAGTTAAGATGTCAGTAATTCCTAACTTGATCCATAGATTCAAAGCAGTTCCATTGAATACTTCCAGAAAACTGGTGTAAAATCAACAGACTGACTCTAAAGTATACACGGAAAGGCAAAAGACACAACGAATAAACAAGAAAGCACAGAGAAAGAAAAGAGTTGAAGCAATCACACCACTCAGTTTCAGAACCCATTATAATTCACATGAAATGTGCATATGATTAAACATAAAAAAGATTTATAGATATGTATATATACATAGGTTGGTAACTCACATATATTTTCTTAATCTATCAGCTGAAAGGGCCCCAAAGCAATGATATTTCATTAGCACAAAGCACATCTGACACACGATTTTTGTTTCCAATAAAACTGTTCAATAAAGGAATCAATACTTTTGTAGAAATTTATGTTTCTAGGACATCAATTTATATGTGTAAAGACATATATACACAATAGGCCAGGAGTATCTTTTAGTGTTTAAAATAAGGAAGTTCTTAAAATCTACAATGATGGGAATACATCAAAAGGACTCAGGAGATAACTGAAAGAGCTCCCAATGGCAATGCTGGAAAAATCTAAGCATGGAAATATAGTAATATTAGGTTATAAACTAAAAATAAATGTCCTGTATCCGTACTGCTATAAGTAAATGATGGAATAAATAGGTAAATAAATTAATAAAAAAGAACAAATATCTCATGCAGATTCCCAAATAATATATGTAAATACATTCCCTTAAGAAGGAAAAGTGTAATTCTTCATTCCTGAAGTACTGACTGCATATGAAGACTTCCTTTCAAATACAGAAAAGGAGCAAAAAATAACTTGACAACGAAAAAACTCGACAAATACTCCCTAATTTTAGTGATCAAGGTTAATATCAAGAGTAACAATTTGGTTTATGCTATGGTCTTTGATATGAGGTGAGGTGGTTTGATATGAGAAATGGAATATCCCTCTGTGATCTTGCTCCCCAAAACCCATAACCTTAGTCTAGTAATGGGAAAAATGAAAGACCAATTCTAATTAATAGACATTCTACAATATGACACATCAAGCGTGTCTTCACAATTGTTTTATCTTTAAAGTATCTTCTAAATTGTCAAGGTTTTCAGAGAGAAAACAAGTCTAAGAAAAAGTCACAGACAAGAGATATCTAAGGAGATATGACAATTAAATGTAATGTGGTATTCTATGTGGGCTCCTGAAACACAAAATAACATTAGGTAAAAACTATGAGTATATCATGTTCTTCATGTGAATATATAATCTACTTTATTTAATGATGCATAAATATTGGCTCATTAATTGTGAAAAGTATACCATATTAATACAAGACATAAAAATAGGAGTAACTGGGTTTGAGGTTTATGGAAATTTTCTGTTATTACAATTTTTATGTAAAGTTAAAACTATTCTAAGATTAAGTTTAAAACAAGTTAGTTACACATAAAATGCTAAAAACGAAAAAGAATAAAGACTGTCCGATGAACATAAACAGAAAAGTCATTGGTAATATACTTAAAACCACAAGAAATGTTTTAAAAAATATTTCAAACACAAGGAATTTGTCAGAGAAAAATGTGAATCTACAAAAAGAAAGAGTGCAGTAAGTGGAATAATGTTATTTTTTTCTTATTTTCATCTCTCTAAAAGATAATAAATCATATATGGCAAAAAATCTAGCAAATTAATGTGTTTACAGTATATGTAAACATAAGGTTTAACATCCATAGCACAAAGAATGAGTAGGAGAAATTAGAAGTGTATGTTTTAAGTTCTTCCAGTGCACATGAAGTAATTTCAATTGCAGATAGACTCAGATTTAAGAAGACTCTTGTTTAAACAGTATAGCAACTAGACACATACACACAAAAGTTAAAATGAGGAATAAATAATGAGTAATAGAATAAAATGAAATTACAGAAAAAATTTAAAAAGCTCAAGTTACCCTCAAGGAAAGCAGAAGAAAAAAGAAGGAAATGAACATAGGCACAAAACTCCTCAACCAAGTATTAGCAAATCAAATTTAGTAATATATAAAATATACATATTAACATATATGTTATACAAATAATATAGTTTCAGTAAATGAGGTTTTGCCTAAGGCAAGGCTGGCTTAACATGTGAAAAGGAATTAATGTCATTCAACATCTTTTTATAAAAAAGAAGAAAATACATGATTACCTTAAAAGATGCAGAAAAAGCATTTGGAAAATATCAACATCCATTCCTAATATAAACTCTTAGCAACTTTAAATAGAAGGTAACTTCCTTAACCCTGTAATGGACATATAAGGGGAAAAACAAATACAACAGAGCTAATATGATACTTCATGATGAAATTCTGAATGGTTTTCCCTAAGTTCAGGAACAAGGTAAGAGAGTCTTTCCTCAGCACCACTATTAACATGTACTAGAAGTCTTAGGCAGTTCAATTAAAGCAAAGATAAAATAAAATAGAATACAAATTAGGAAGCAAGAACCGAAATCATCTCAATTTATGGATTGCATTTATGTCTACATAGAAAATTTCAACGAATGTACAAAAGAAGCTTTACAACTAATAATCGAGTTTTCGTGAGGATATGGAATTCAAGGTAAATACAGAAAAATCAGTTATAGGCCAGGTGCAGTGGCTCACTTGAGATGGCAGATCACTTGAGGTCAGGAGTTTGAAACCAGCCTGGCCAACATGGTGAAACCTTGTCTCTATAAAACATACAAAAAAAAATTGCCAGGCATGGTGGTAGATGCCTGTAATCCCTGCTACTCGGGAGGCTGAGGCAAGAGAATCGCTTGAACCCAGGAGGCAGAGGTTGCCACGATCCAAGATCACGCCACTGCACTCCATCCTGGGTTACATACAAGACTCTGTCTCAAAAAAAAAAAAAAAAAAAAAAGGAAAACCAATTACACTATATAAACTAGCAACAATGAATTGGAACTTTAAAAATATCATTTATAACAGCTCCAAAACAATTAAATACTGATGTATAATCTAAATATATACAGCATTTGTGTAGTAATAAAAAGCACCCATGAAACAATAGAAAATCTAAAAAAAATAAATACACTATATTTATATATTGGGAGACTCATTATTGTTTCAATGTTACTTCTCCACAAATAGGTGTAGGGATTTAATTCAATCTCCATAAAAATCTCACAAAATTTCCATAGATGTGAACAAGCTAATTCTATCATATGTATAAAAAACCAAACTTAAAAAGTCAAAACAAAATCGGGAAGGTAGAAAAAAATTTGAAGAAAAATTAATGTTGTATTTTCTTGAATTACCTCTCCCAAGATATTTATCTATTAAAAAGGTAAAGACAGTTAACTTCAGGGCAGGAAAACCCAGTGGACATTGCTTTGACCAAGTTAACAAGAAATTTTTCACATGCTAAGGCATGTACTTCATGATCTGATTCTCTGAGATGAACATAAAACATTTGGGTAATTTCTGAAAATATATATAACCTCAATCTAACCATGACTCAGCATAAAACTAACCCAAACTGAGGGACATTCTGGGAAACAAGCAATACCCTTTAAAATTTTTGAGATCTTGAAGGACAAGAAAAGATTAAGAAATTATCACAAATTAGAGGAGACTAAGGAGACATGACAGCTAAATCAAGGCGATCTCTTGCTTGGTTTTGAAAGAGAAAAAGAACATTTTTAAAGAAAAAAAAAAAAACCTGTGAAACCCGATTAAGTCTGTAGTTAATTACTGGGTATCAGAGGTAACTTCCTAGTTTTGGCACAGGCTTCATAGTAATGTAAAATGCTGACATTAGGGTCATGTGTGTATAAGAAATAAACTTCTCTGAAAATCTAAAATTATTCCAAAATTTTAAGTTAAAATATAAATTTAAACATTATTAACTAAATATAAACACTTGGATAAAGAACAGCACAAAGCAGAAAACATTGTTTTTTTCATTTAAATAAAATTATTACACTGATACAATTTTGAGGAAACAGCAATGCATCACAATGTGTAATATACGAGTGAAATCTAAGTTATTTTTAAGTGTTTATCTTAGAACCTCTGCTTTGTCACTAATTGGCAGGAAAGACTGAATAGACATGAGAGTCATAAAAATGCTCCAGGGATTTTATTGTAAGCATAATGGTGATTCCCATCAATTAAAAATGGAGAAAGGAAAAAGCTCATGAAAAGGACAATTTCAGGATGCAGAAAATATAGTATCACCTGAACAATAAAGAAATGAAGTTATAAAAATTTGCATTGATAATTTGTTCATTTCATCCAATTGTTGGAAGTATACTTTCCCTTGTGTAACTTTGCTCCACTTTTGATTAGTTACGGATCTTTCAGGTTGTCACTCTGTTTCTTTACATCTTCCCAGTTTGAAAAAAACTCACACAATTGTGGGACTTCAACATGACAATTTCTGTAAGTACTTAACACAATTCTAGACCCAAATTAATAATCTCCCAATCAGGTCCACCTTTCCAGATGTAAGTTAAAGAAACTCAAACAGAACTCTGCAAAAAAATTAAATAATAAATAAATAAGTTGATTTAATTAGATTAAAAGCTCAGAAATTAACTTTAAACTCTGCGAAATGGAGATCTCAAACTGATTAGACTGCTTCTCTGTCTCCAGCTCTATCTCTGTCTCCAAGTTCCGCGTGCCTCTGTGTTGGCTTTAGGAAGGGGACTTTCTCCACATGGTGGGAACATTGGTCTCTAGGAGCTTGCAGTTGTGTTCCCTTTACAGCTGGAAATTTTCAAAACATAAAAACACATTTTTTAAGATTCTCTAAAGACACTGGGAATTCTGGTCAGCTTGGGACATGTGTCCATCCCTGAAACAATCCCAGCAGGCAGGGAGTTGAAGTGGTACAATTGATGTTAGACAACTCATGTGCCTTTTTCTGGGTTAGGACCTGTGCTTTCCTCTAGCCAAAATATATGGACAAAGCAAGAGTCATAGTGTTCATAGAGTTGTGACATCTTTAAGGAAAAAAAAAAAATATATATATATATATTCATTGTAATTATTGATATTTGTTTTTCTTATTATGACTGTGATGATCATTTTTATTTCCTCTAAAAATGTATGCCCTTGAGTTAAATGTTGGTTTTTACAATTTGTACATTAGTACAAATTTTTTTCACTTGGTTCTCTTATCTCCCTCCTACTTAAACATTATAAAATGAGAGGCAAACAGATAAAATACAAACTGAGAAAATGTGCACTATAATTTAAACAGGCAAAGTAATTTAGTGTTTTTTAAACATTTAAAACATTCACATACA
Organism: Saimiri boliviensis; assembly: GCF_048565385.1. NCBI lineage: Eukaryota > Metazoa > Chordata > Mammalia > Primates > Cebidae > Saimiri > Saimiri boliviensis. The sequence goes on from NC_133468.1 coordinate 18,106,617, forward strand.
CAGCAGACAACATAATTTATGGGGAATATAAACTCTCAAGAACTTGGAATTCAAATCTTTAAAAAATTGATGTGTGAGTTTCTTGCACTACTAGAGCAGAAATATGTGTATTGTTTTTCAAATTTCATTTTCCATGTGAGTGGTTTTCTTTTCTGAGCATGGTAATTAGTTGCATATTTTTCTCCTTAGAATAAGAAATGTAAAACAAGTAAGCAACCCACCCACATCTTTTGTTTTATGCCAAAGAATATTGTGCTAAAGAATGAGGTGGAGTTCACGTAAATATTATTCGTGCTTATTCAGTCGAATTTACCTTTTATATTCTGGCTACCTCTATTTCTTTTGCTCTATAAAATCATGCTTCTGTGAATTTAAATGTAGTTAATTTTATGCAATTACTGTTGCAAATAATCACCATAGTTTTACATTTTACCTAAAATGGAGAGAAGATATTAAATTTAGTGTCTATACACTCATTTTATTTTTATTGATTTCCTATTACAGGGAGGATGTAAATTATAATAGTTAAGTACAATTAAATTAACCTGATCCTTACAAAAAAAAAAAAAAACAAACCTAAAACAAAATTCAACAAATAACTCGTGATTGGAATTTGGAATACAAAATTCCTTAATCTAATAAAAGTATAAAGCACATATTTCAAAATTAGAAATATGACTATTTCTGCTTGCAATATTTTCATTTTAATCAAAGACACATTAATATTTTAAAAATTTAAATCCTATATGCCATAGTTCTCTCCTCAGTCTTCCTGTCTTTTTCCTCTAATTTCCTAGAAGACTTGTTTTAAAGATTTTCCAGACATTGTTTCAGGGGTATTGAGTCAGTACTATATCCAGGGCCAGTTCCTGTAGGGATTCTAACAGTAATAGCTAACATCTGTTGAACTCTATTTTCACTATTTTAAAGGTATTTCTCAACTTTTATACATGTGAAACAGTTGCTACAATTGTAATGTCCTCATTCAGTCCATCTGGGTTGCTACATTAGTCCGTTTTCATTTGACACTGCTAATAAAGATAGATCTGAGACTGGGCAATGTACAAAAGAAAGAGGTTTAATGGACTTACAGTTCCACATGTTTGGGGAAGCCTCACAATCGTGGCAGAAGGTGACAGGCATGTCTCATGTGACAGTAGACAAAAGAAGAGTGAAAGCCGAGCCAAGGTTTTTCCCTTATAAAACCATCGGATCTCGTGAGATTTATTCACTACCACGAGAACAGTATCGGGGAAACTGTCTCCATGATTTTATTATCTCCCATGAGGTCCCTCGCACAACACGTGGGAATATGGGAGTACAATTTGAGGTGATATTTGGGTGGGGAAACTGCCAACCCTTATCAGGTGCTAAGAACATAGTAACTTTCACTTTCTAATGTGATATGCTACATGTTAAAGGCAGGATTTGCATAAGAAGTTTCCAAGAACCTGTTGTGTGATTGTTAGGTGACTGCCACCTCCAGACTACACACAATGTTGGAGCTATGTAGAGGAAGTTGAACTTCATGAGTGCAATTTCTTTGGAGACAATTGATGGTGAGTATAAGTCCTGATTCTCTTACCTATGGAGAAGTTAAAGTCTAGTGAGGGTTAGCACTGGGAAGATCACTCTTTATAAAATTATCTGCTTCATGGGCTCAATGCAACTGAGTAGTGTTGACAACAAGAAATAATCAAAGAAGACTATGTGCTTCCCCTACAGTTTGAGAAAGATGATGGATTAGAGTCAGATCAGTTTTGAGGTGCATGGACCAGACATGGAGCTCTTCAAATAATGTGAGCCTGTGGCTGTTCAAGATTGTGAACGGGGGATGCCTTAGAGAGAGAGAGAGAGAGATGACCTCAGAAAAAAGAACCAGGAACAAGGGCAGATCCAAATGATCTGGGACTTAAAACATGCAATTTGTTGTGGGGAGAGGCATTATGAAAAGACAGTACAAAATAGTTTTTAAAAATTACGAAAAACCTCATCATGCAAATATATTATCAAGGCTCCTCACAGAGCTTTGCAAAGGGTTTGTGAACTTCCTTGGGAGTTCTTAAGCTTAAGTTTCATTAGCTTCATAAAGCATCCACTGGAACTATGAAATCAGATGAGTAGACTAAGGGAGAAATCAGAGTCAGCTAGCAGAGATTTTGTTACCCATCCCATAGTATCTCCAAAGAACCCACAAAATAACCTAGGAGAAAAACAGAGAATAATTTTTTTTTAAATTTACCTAAAGAGTTCCACCGTTAATCCTAAAATATAAGTCCTATCAGTATTTTATTACATAGAAAGATAACTTAGGAAATTCAAGTAGTTTCAGTTTACAAAGTCAGAAGGAACGAATGAAGATTTGTATATATGACTGGATAACCTTGCAATGAGCACTTGAATACTCTTAATCAGCTTGTCATACAGTCTTAGTAGAGTTCAACCAACCTTTCCTCGTGCTCAGACGTCTAGACAGATACAGAGACCCTCCAAGTTATCAATCCTTGTCTTAAAATTTGACTGTGTTAAACCAGGTCCTTGGCTATTAACCTTGACCTGTGAACCATATTAGTCTCAACCTTACCTGTGTTTCTGTTCCTGCCCCTCAACTCCATACCACCCTTGACATATTGTGCTGCTTTCAAAAGAACTCTGACCAGGTTCTTTACTTGAAACATTCCAGCAAGCTCATTGTTTTTAAAATTCGCAAACTGTATTTTAAATGTAAAACAAATTAAATCAATAGCAATTCATTCATAAAATTTTGAACTTCTATATGCAAAGCACTGTGATAATATGAGTTAAGGGCATAGTGTGCCTCAATAGGTGGCAGGGACAGCATGAGAGGAGGAGACGGACTTTGTGGGTTGTTTGAACATGGGTTACACTGAAACTGAAGAGACCGGGGCCTAAATAATATGAGGTGTAAGGCCCCAGCATTTCTTTCTCCCTTACTTTCTCTCTTCTCACTTTCCTGACTTTCAATTGTCATGACATTTGATGTCCTTAAAGGTTGTGATTGAAGGGAGGATTTGGATATTGACATGATTTGAATGTAATGCATTGACTTTCAAATCATGATTTCCACCTAATGATGGTCTATGGAGCAATTTCTAATCAAAACACTCAATCACAGCTTAACACATTCCCAGAATATTAGTCATAAGCACGACTTTCAAAAACGTGTGTTTGAGTGATGTAGGGAGACATGAGCAAACTTGGTGGCACGGGGGTGGTGATTTTCTCCTTAACCTGCTTGAAATGGTCATCCTCTAAACCAAATAAACTCCTAGCAGCTAGACAGGAAGTAGAGGTAGAATAGAACATACAAGGGTTAAACATTGGTCAGAATTTCTACATTCTTCAAAACATCCAGGGTTAGCTACAGTAGGGAATAAGACTCCCTGAAAAGTATGAGAAATTAAGAGTCAGATGAATTGTGCTTCACTCTTTGTCTGGCACACAGCCCACAGAGCTGTCCTCATACTCAAGGTATGACAGAAAAAGAACAGAACTGCCATTTGAAGAATTCAAGTCTTTCAGAACCTATATGTAAACACAGTATGTTGCAGTCAGCAGCCATTGGTTTTTCCAGGTTGCTTTATCTGAAGCAGATTTTTAGCCAGGACCAGGAAATTTAATGCTACAGTAGACTAAGTGGACAGTAGAGCCAATGACCATGTGGAAACATGGACATCTTGGCAGCAGACATCAACATTTCATAATCAGAGACAGGGATGCAATGGGTGATTACATCACAGTGAATCAAATGGTAGTATGGGGGGCTTCTTCTAGGGTTTATCATTGCGCAAGTTATAATAACTTCTCCGTGCTGCCCACTCTGGACTTTAGGTACCATCCAAGGAAAAAGCAAAAAAGATGAGAACAGGCTATGGTGGATTTTAAACCTAAAATGGGTGAGAAAACCTGGAAATTGGACTACATGAAATTTGCTGCTTTCACACACAATGATTGATTTGAATTACAGAAAAAAAGTTTAAAAATGACATTTCTCTCATACCTGAATTTGTTTCCTGAAAATATCATACTTACTGATGAAGTTTATCAACTTCCATGTAATTGATATATGGTGCAAGTTCATCCTTTTTATGGAGTGATTGAATATTCATGAAACTGCAGCTATACTTTAATTATGATTCTTGATCAGTATTTGAAATCCAGACTAGACAGGCACCTACTATTCCCAGAGGAAGCAGTGAGAGCTATGCACCCATGAGAACACACTAGTTGGTCTTAATAAGCTATGCCTTAAGCAATGCATCCTTAATTCAAGGTGAAAGTCACAGAAAAGCTAGTGCCCAAGCACCATGATGGTAAAAATTCACCTGAGAATTTCATTGAACCGCTATGATTTCCCTGTAATAATTTTTTCCTAAAAGGATAGACTCTTATTCCAAATATTCTGCTGCATGCAGAACAGTTAGGAGAAAATAGCATCACTTGATTAACAGAAAAAATCTAATGCAGAAAATTTGCTGAGAAGTTACTTCCCGCTTTAATACTATATACCTATAACTCCTTTTTAAAACCAGAGATAAAAGTTTATTATATTTTTAATAATTTTGTCATTTTAAAAATAAACTTTCATGTAAAAAGATTATAAAATATTAAATAAGCTATGCTGCTTTATATAGTCTATGATGGTAAAGAGGTGTTAATTGATTAAAAATATTTTTAGTGGATGGTTACAGAGAATTGTCAAAGCTTAGTTCTACTAAAAGACTCAGTGTCAATTTATACACTGTATTAAACAATATAAGTAGCATTAAAAATTAACAGCAATTCAGCATTAAGGCCTGATTACATTGTCAATAAAGATAATTGGGAGAGTTTAAAATAAAATTTGCAATAAAGGAAACTATTTCATTACTTCAAGTGCTTCTCATGATATTGTGCATTTGCTTAAACTTTTATTTAAAATGAAATTAATCACTACTAGCCAAAAAACATGTGGCTTGAGGATGAAAGGCATGTGGAACATGGTTGCATATGAGTTGAAAATCAGTGATACCAATATAGACTAGTATGGCTTTTTTCTCTCCACAGTCCTGGGACTAAAGATGCCAGCCCACTTATAAATTCTGGAGGACAGAATATCAATGAATAGTTGAGATGTGGCAGTGACAAATTATAGAATTCTCAGATTGAAATGCAGAGAGTGCCAAGATTATGAGCCATCAACCAAACTGCATGTATTTGAGAGAAAAGAGGAATAAAGAAGAGGCGTAAAGAATGTCATTGGCAGTGAACCCTGTTTCCACTTTTTACTAGACTTTAATTTGCCAACTTGCAAAACGCACACACAGGTAATATTAAATGACATAACTCATCATGTTTCCTAATATTACTACAATTGCTACTACTCTTACTTCTAACAATAATAATAGCACTTATTGAACACTTATTATATGCCTGACAATGTACTAACATTTTTGTATAATTCTTGAAATAAACAGAAAAAAATATCAGCTATTATCACTTACAGAGGAGAATATGGTGCCTTAGAGAGATTAATTAACTTGCCCAAGTGAAACAGCCAGAATATACTCCTAAGTCTACCTGTTACCAATGTATAGATTTCTAAATACTACTTCCATTTACTTTACATTTTATATTACGAGTATAGTTAACTCCACATATCTCCAGTTTCCACATCTGTGGATTCAATCACATACTGAAAATATTCAGTAAAAATATACTTTTTCAGTGTAAATATATATATACAATTATATATTATTTGTGATTAATATATATTTGATAATATATAAATATATAAAATTATTTATCATTTATATTTCAGTATATATATTCAATAAAATATATTCAGTATATACATAAAAGAAGTATATGTTTTCAGTAAAAATATATATTATACAACACATATAATACAATTTAAAATACACAGATTTTTTAAATAATATAGCAACGATTTGCATAACATTTAGGTTATTTTAGCTATTATGTGTAATCTAGAGATGATTTAAAGTATACAGGAGGATGTGCATAGGTTATAAGAAAATACCATGCTATTTTATATAAGGGAATGGGGCATTCTCAGATTGGTATCCACAGATGGTCCCTTAACCTATGCCCGAGAATACCTAGGGAGGACTATATCTCTGTATACTACAAGGCTTGTAAAGAGCAATAGAAATCTTGTCCCTCAACCCAACTCCACTCTTGTCTTTTTTTCTCATTTCCATTTCACCAGAATTTTTTAAAATTAACTATATTTTTGATATTATCATATTTTAAAATAGTATGCTTCTATTGCTATTTCTTATTTTTATTGTTAGATAATGTTTTTACTTTCATGTGACATTCCTTGTATTTTTCTGAGTAAAGAGAATACAGCATAGTGATTTTTAATTATTCATCTTTCTCTGTTATGTTTCCTCCAATTTCCTTTTGTTTTTGCTATCTTTTCAAATAGGTTTTCTCTATTTTTGAATCATTGATTGTTAATATTTAACAGTGAAGAACTATATAACAGGTTGATTGTTCTATGTACAGAGAAAGTATTGTTTACTAGTGGGACTTCACAGTGGGGACATGGCCACTTTAAGAATTTTCTAAGGTTTGGTATCTCAAAATCTTTTACATAGCACTTCCTAGCTTCCAAAGGGTGGAATAGTACAATACTCTTCATTGAAAGGTAAGAGGTGTCTAAATCCTAATGTTCTGGGAACCCCTATGCTTTAGGAATAATACCTTTTCAGTCAGAAGTCCCCCTCTCGTACCCTGGACAAGCAGAGGAGAGCAGTACCATATAGGTAGGCTGGGTGGCAAGGGCTTGTGTGGACATTGGACATATACTCTGGTTCTCTACTCTGGGACACCTTTTTAACACCCTTCATGTGATGTCAATTAGGCATCCTGAAGAAATCCAGGACACAAGCCTGTGAGGTCATCCAAGACCCCATGGCTGGCCCTGGTTCCAGGACAGCAGCTTTTCAAATACATCACTCCCACTAATCAGCAAGGTATTTCTATTACAGAATTATGTGAGATTGGGTCAACAGAACCATGCTAAAATACTGATTTGTGGTGATTTTCACCCATGTTCGACATAGAATGAGATCAGATTTCCTGGCTATCCATGGTTTATCACTGACATCAGAGGTTGAACCTGCATGTGGGCCCATGCCTGGCCATGTTTCTACAATAGGGCTACCTATGTGATACAGCCCCCAGTGAAGATGGTGTGATGGTGCGGCAGCAGGTGTTATTTATGCACATTCTTCCAGTGCTGTCCACACCTCAGCAGAGCCTGCATCACCTGTCACGTGCCTGTGCCTATCTCCTCCTAAAACTTTCCAGAGCATTGCTTCACAGTCCAGTGGGCCCTTCCAATCAATGTTTTCTTTTGCCTCTTTCTCATGGGGTAAGGCTACACTCTCCTAGTTTGGTTTCAAGCCATGCTGGACAAAAACTAAACATTCTTTCTGATAAGGGAATAGTTCTTCTCACTGTGTTCAAGGGTCCCTCCCCTATTCTGCCTGGAGATGGTGAAAGGGTGGAGTGTTGAAAACATTCTGAGAACTCAGTGATTACAGCTTAAAAAGCTCATGAGAAGACAACAGAAAAGTGTGTTGTCTTATCTCTATGTTATAAAATTCTAAATGGAAAATCTAACATGAGAAAAAAAATCATTCACATTTTTTCTATACACTGTAGGATTTCCATTTGCATTTGGGGACATCAATGAAACAGTAAAGTATAAAAGGCTGAATAACATGCCAGGCGGAGGGCATCTGGATTAACATCACATGTTCTCACTCATAGGCAGGTGTTGAGCAATGAGAACGCATGGACACAGGGAGGGATCATCACACAATGGGGTCTGTTGTCGGGGGGATAGGAGAGGGATAACACGGGGCAGGGAGTTTGGGGAGGGATAACACAGGGAGAAATGCCAGATATAGGTGACAGGGGGATGGAGGCAGCAAACCACATTGCCATGTATGTACCTATACAACAGTCCTGCATGATCTGCACATGTAACCCAGAACCTAAAGTACAATAAAATATACATTTTTTAAAAATCCAAAAAAAAAAAAAAAGAAAAAAGAAATCCCCCATGACTCCTAGAGCAGTAGCAGATAGCAGCCAGGTATTTTCTCCTTGTACAGAGATTAGAAGTAGCTGGGAGTAGAATGGGTAGATTTCAAACACAAAGACACACTGTGGTCAGAGTGAAGCAGGAGTTGTGACTTTTGTGAACTGTATGACTAGAGAGCAAGTAATAACATAATATTTACTGTCTGAGCAGATTATGCAACATAATATTTACATAAATATTCTTTAACATAATATTTACATCCTGAGCAGATAATAGTTATCTAATACCAAATTCCCCAATTTCCTGGGTAATTTAAAGCAATTCCCCTTGAATATAGTTGCAATAGGAATGTGAGGATTATGTAGGAAAAAATGTTTAGCACCCGATTTGCCAAAGACCACCTTGACTTGAGAGAGCTTTTTCTTGGGAATGCTAGCTTGATGAAAGTCAGTTCAAAATTATAACAGCATGCATAACAATAATGACAACTTCTTGCACACATGAGTAGGCATGCACATAATTTAGAATAATCAGAAGACTGTTCTGAACCAATTTTATATATATATATATATATATATATAAAGATGGCCGAGTTTACTTAACACAGGAACGAGAAGGAAACGGTGGCTGAATTGATATGTGAAGAATGGGACAAGAAAATAGTTAAAAGATTACAAGTATAAGATAAGTTAGCAAGTTTCCCATTTGAATTTTTTCTGAGCTGGCCAGACTAGACATGGCCAGGGAGTATCTCAGAGGTTTAGAAGTTTCTGCTAAGACTTTTAAAAATTGACAATAAAAAAAGTGTTTCTGAAGCACTGATATTAGTTCAAATTTTTATGTCACTCCCAAACTGCAGAGGATCACACCTGCATCATCGTGGGTTATTCAGGTACATACAATAAGGTGAAAAGCTACAAAGGCAACCAGGGTCCTGACTCTCAGTCACTTTGGTGATCACAGGGCAGACCACAATGACTTTACTAAAACTTTAATCCATATACTTGCTTCTGCTATTTAAAGTTGCCTCTAAATATTATACACATTAGGTTTCAATATCATATTTATCATATTCTAAATATGTAATTTATTCTGCATATTGAAAACAAGTGAAAAATATCATCTTAAATATGGAAATAGGATGTGGTTTCAGTAGAACTACTGTCATACATCTCATGATGTCCAATGAGCCTGAAATATTTAGTTCCAAGCCCTGCTTAACTTTGAAATACCTCAACCTAGAATAATAAACAAAAAAGTACTAATGTTTCCATCTCTAACATGTCTACTCAAGGTGCTAATACAATTATATTCTTTTAAACCATCAATAAACCTTTTAGTTAAGAATAGAAAACATATTGCTAGATGAAACACAAATTTAAGATGGTCTCAAAGGCTTATTTCCTTTCCACTTTTGGGATCTTAGCAAAGAACTGTCTCAGAAGATCTAAATTATTTCAACAGAACAGGCTGATGCCAGCCACTAGGTTCTAGAGGCTTTCCCCACCTCTTTAGTTATTATAACAAGGCTCCTTTTCTTACCAGGGAGCTTCCATTATCCCCAAGCTATAAATATATAGAGCACCACAGGAGGAAGGCATCTCACTACTGGCTTATTGGCCATGATGCGTACGCCATCCGTGTCTGGACTAAATGGTGGAATAATTATATTTCGCATGATACATGTGTTCTATTTCTCTCCTTATAGGTTGTTTTTTTTTTTTTCCAACAACACTTGCATAGCACTTGTGGTATGTATCTGTGACTCCTTTGTATGACAATATGTTCATCCATGAGATCACTACATGAATATGCTTTGGTGTCTCTATCATTGTCAAGTTTGAATTATGTCATCTCAAGCTTAGTTTAAATTATGTCATCTCAAGCTCATCAATGGCAATTATTCTTATTGACTTATCCTATGAGAGATCACTCATTTATGCAATAGATTGTAAATTACACAGCGCAAGAACTATTGAAATTCAATATAAAAATGCCCTAACTACACCATGCCAAGAATAATGCCCAGTCACTTCATTTCTATCAATAAATGCACATCTTAATTTTGTAAGAAATATTTCAAACAAAACTTTTACTCTAAAATATTGTACTGGAGTTCATATTGTCATATATGAAAATATTTATGTGCACATTAAACTACAAACTAAACATGTAAAGTACATACAGCTACCAGAAATGTATAGTTTTTTAATAAAGTATAATTTATAGTTTATATATTTATTTGTAGTTCATATGTGAAAGTTTATAGTTTATGAGATATATAGACAGAATATCAGTTTTATATTTACACATTAAACTATTCTAGCTATCTAATACATAGTATAATTGATTCAAGTACATATTAATAAAAAATACAAATACATGGAAATAGGATGTGGTTTGAGTAGAAATGATGGAGAAATTACTTGTAGATCCATTCTCCTTGCAAGTGTTTGAATAGAGTTCACAGTGGGAGTCTTGTATCATGAATTTAACATGAAGTGACAACCTCCAGAAGAGTGTATCATGCCTCTCAAAATTAAAAATTCCTTGAAACAATGCTATCACATGACAAGTGAAAACTAAAGTCAATGCACACAATTTAGTACAGAAAACATCTATTCTGTCTATTCTTCACATAAAGAACATTACTGAAAATACAGGCCAATTAATTTCCTCTGTTAGCTTTTCACTTTGTAGGAATGACTTAGAATGCCAGATTCTACTCAAGAAACTCTCTGGTGAAAGCAAGGAAACAAATTTTTTAGTATCTTTCTGTTAAAAAGACAAAAAGGAGCTTAATTGTGCTCCTAAATTCGGCTCTTCTTCCTGACTTGATGTCATTGCACACATATCTAGGCATCAGTCACTCATGCTTTAAACATCGTTGTTCTGACTTCATCTCATTCACGGATGGCATCCTGTAATATTTTCTGTGAATGCTACCTGCCTTCCTTTTGTAATTGCCACAATCCCAGCTCATATCAAGGCCAGCAAACCCAGCTTCCAACTGATCTCTTCATTTTAGATCACTTCTTGAAGGTCTATCATCTCTGCATTACTCCATTCAAAAATTTGGTAATTGCTCATACTAAGCACTGTCTGTGATGACAGCCCCCAGAAGTCACAGCAGTATTAACTTATAATATTGTGTATTGCACTACTGGACAAATAAAATTTTCACATGGTAAAACAACAGCATAACAGACAAGTTTGAAGAGTGAGATTAAGATGAAACAATATTTTTAATTGCCTCTTAAATTTGGTCACTAATTCATATTGCTAGTAATAGTAGACCATTACACACGTAACAAATTTTCTTTTTAATAATGCATTTTGGCCAATTTTAGACAGCTTATCTAACCTGCTTTTCACAGTGGCTGAACTAATTTACACACACCCACCAATTGTATAGAAGTGTTTTTCTCCACAGCTTTGCCAGCATCTGTCGTGGGGTGTGTGTGTTTGGGTGGCGGGGACAGGGTCTTGCTGCATCCCCCAAGCTGAAGTGCAGTGGTATGATCACGGTTCACAGCAGCCTGAACTTTTCAGGCTCAAGTGATCCTCTCACTTCAGGAATAAAAGTGGACATTTTTGTCTTAATCCAGTTCTCAAAGGGAATGCTTCTAGCTTTTGCCCATTCAGCATGATATTGGCTGTTGGTTTGTTGTGGTGGCCCTTATTATTTCGAAGTATGTTCCTTTGATGCCTAGTTTGTTGAGGGTTCATATTATGGAGGGATACTGGATTTTTTTATTTTTCTGTGTCTATTGAGATCATCATATAGTTTTTGCTTTTAATTCTATTTATGTGATGAATCACATTTATTAATTTGCATATGAGGAACCATCCTTGCATATGAGGAATGAAGCCTACTTTATTATGGTGAATTAACCTTTCGATATGCTGCTGGATTCAGTTTGCTAGTGTTTTGAGGATTTTTGCATTCACATTAATCAGGGATATTGACCTGTAATTTTCCTTTATAGATTGTGTCTTTGCCGGGTTTTGGTATTGGGCTGATGCTGGCTTTATGGAATGAGTTAGGGTGGGGTCACTCATCCTCCAGTTTTTGGAAGAGTTTGAGTAGAATTGGTGCCAGCCCTTCTTTGTATGTCTCGTAGAATTAGGCTGTGAGTCCATTTGGTGTGGGGCTATTTTGGCTAGTAGGTTTTATATTAGTGATTCAGATGTGGAACTCAATATTTGTCAGTTCAGGGTTTCAATTTCTTCTTGATGCCATCCTAGTATATTGTGTGTTTCCAGGAATTTAACCATTTCTTCTAGATTAAAAATTGTAATTTTAAAGCACCAGTCTGATCAGATCCCTCTACTTTCTAAAAAAATTTGAGAGGTTATCCAACTGCTTTATCAAATTATTTTCACATTCAAGACAATTCACATTATAATTCAAACATATTAATTTTCAAATTAATATGTTCCCTTTGTTTTAATCACTTGGAAATACATATATTTCTCAAGTACAAATCATATTCTTCTACCTGCATGTTTCTGTTCAAGCTAGACCTTCTATCTAAATTATTACTCCAATTCCAATTTCTACTAGTCAAAATGCCTCCTATTCTTTAAGAATCATCTCAAATATATGAATCAAAATTTTCTAGATTTGTTAAATGTATTAATTTTCAACATAAATTTCAGTTTGGCTGTATTTCTCTCAAACTTACTAAGCACTGATTGAAAGAGGGTATGGATTAAGGCAGAGCCTGAGTGTTCTGTCAGCCTTAGGCAACATGGAGCTGACAGGTGAAATGAGTTGGGATCTTTTTCTGGCCCCTATTAGAGCCAAGTCAGAAAATGGGTTGAAGGTCAGTATCAGAAGCCCTTGGTTCAGAATTTCTGTAATGATGTGCCTTCAAAATACTGATGTTCAGTGAACTGGACTAAAGTATTCCTGCTGATTAAATTGAATAATGGTGCTTTCTTTTCTGAATTATAAAAACATATGAATTTTCCTTAAATTTAAGCTCTTATTTTCTTCCCCACAGATATTTCTTAAGCCTTTGGTTCCACAGTGTTACATGTACTAAAAATATAATTTCTGTTTTTTAAGTTACTTAAGGTTGAAAATAGTTGTATGTCATCGTATTTCTTGAAGTGCACTATGATTTCTAGGCATGAACACCTGTGAGAGCCCATATTCTACAATAGTATCTGACTACATTTTCCTGTACATGAAGAGATAGTGTTTTAGGCATTGTGGGCCACAGGGTGTCTGCAGCTCCAATGCTGTTAAGTCATAAGCAAATAAGCTGACTGTATCTCAATACATCTTCATTCACAGACTGTGAAGTATTAACAATACTTTTCACATGTCAAGAAATATTCTTCTTATTTTTCCAATCATTCAAAATGTTACACCTAGCCTTAACTCAAAGGGTGTGCAAAAACAGGCAGTGGCCTAAATTTGAACCATTGTATATAGTTAACAAACTCCTGTCCTGGGTCAACAATTCTCAGATTGTGTTCTGTACTGGTGCCCTATGCACTAACTTGCAGAGAAAATCTGAAGTCAAGAGGGTAAGACATTCTATCAAAACATTAATAATTTTAACTTGATCTTTTAAATTTGGTGGATCCATGTAAGATTTTAAGTGCAAATACAGCCCTACTGCTAATTTATTTTCTTTTACTTTTTGTGGGGGGAGTAGGGCAGAAAATACATTTCTGAAAGAAGATAAAGAACGTGAGTATCCGAATAGAGTGAAACCAGAAGCATAAATAAGAAATCAGAATAGGAGCTCCAACCACATTCTACCAAGGTAGACAAAGTAAGGATATGTCAGTCCTGAGCTTATGGAGGAAATAGAAATTCACGGAGCAAGAAGCCAACTCTAGTTTTAAGGCAAAGAGAAAATGAGGTATGAAAATAAATAGATGAAAAAGGAAGGTCATAAAGGGTAAAAATAGAGTTAGGGAAACAAAATGACTTGGTTTGAAGACGAGAATTGAATTCACCAGCCATATTTGGTTTAATCAGAGTAGCTGAGCTAATTGAAGAAAGGAATGTGCATTTGAAAGAAGAGTGGCATCACTTGAAAGAGAAGCTTAGTTCACCACAGTCTCTTGTTTAATTGAAATACATAGGACAGCTGGAAAGACCTGTGATAGAGTAGATTGGCCAGGTAGAATGAGTGATTAGAGAAACTGGATCTGGCAAAGCAGCTACAGTAGCAGAAGGAATAACTGGGTAAACCGAAATAGCTGAAGGAGTACCTGAAATATTTGTATAATAGTTATAGCAATTGACTAGGAGGCATTTTATAAAAATAAACTTTTTGGTCAAAAAGTGGAAAAGGATTCATTAAAAAAAGGCGGTGGGGCGGGGGGGGGTCCAAACCTTTCTATGCTTGGTTTCAAAGGGACTCAATTCTGGCTTTTGGAAAATCTTTACTGCAAATCAATCTACAAAGACGTTAAGCTCCTTGTATGCAGGCTGAAGTTTACTCATTATTATATACTAATGTTGGTGAAAATAACGTATTGTAAAGTGACTGAACAAACTGTTAGGAGAGTGTAAAGAAGTCTTGTGCAAAAGGGTCCAAATGTGATGCTGAACAAAACTGTTAAGGAAATCCATTATCACAGTAATCAAATTTTAAGTTTGAAATAGAATAAAAGACTAATTTTTCCTATTTTTTGTTCATATGTATAAGGATAAATACTAAATGGCTATGAATCTTAATTTCAAAATCTCTCTTCTAATATATTACAGAAAATATTTTTGAGGGTGATATATAAAAAGAGATATGGTTTGAATTTATAGGAGCAATTTGAATATCCTTTTTATTTTCCAAATACTAACTGTGGTTGGGCTATTAAGCTGGTAAAAATCTAAGAAATTACCATGTCTATTGTAATATGTTTGGAGATATCTTGGCTGAAGAACTGCTAAGTGACATACAGAAGAATCTTTTTTCTATTTGTGATTAAAGGGAAGATAAAACACAAACAAATCCATTGAATGCTTATTGTATTTTAAATGATTACAAACACTTTTGAGTAAGAAAATTGAGAGGCTCTGAACTCTAAAAATAAATTTACTCTCTTAAAAATACAAGGCCTCCGTCATCAATCAGTGAGCACATAAGACTAACAGCTTTTAAGAGTGTTTCCATAGCTCATCTTCCAGTAGACTCTATTATGTCTCCCTAATATAGGCTAAAATGCAAAATTATAGTTTGTGATCATTTTTTGGCTTTAGATTATTCGACCTAAGGCTTAGATCAAGATGCAAAGCCAAACCATTGAATTTAAGGGAAGCTTTTACCTTTGAGGTAACTATACCAACTAACACCTCTACTGTTGTGATAAAAACTGGCTAAATACATCACACTATATATGTATATGTGTGTGTGGATGTATGTGTGTGTGTGTGTATGTATATATCTCCCCTGCAAATGGAATGCTAGTTATGTAAGAGAAATACTGCAGTCTCATAGAGTCTAATTTAGTTTTTGAATAGGTGCTATATTGAAAATTATCCTTGAAAAAAATCAATGCTTCTTTCACAGACATTTTTAAACAATGGAATATCCTCACACTTGGGAAGATACTAAAAGGCAAACCTTAACTGATACTGCAATTTTTTCGGTGATGACCAAAATATATGAAACTAATAGTTTCCACCTTCATCAGATGACATTTTGCCAGGTTTGAGATGCCCTAAAATACCTTCGATTTCAGTGTATGTGTTTCAGATGAGGGACTTCATCTGATGTTACTTAAATGGGCCTTTGGCCTTAGGGATAACAAGTTTGGTAGAATAGCAGGATTGAAGGTTTAAAACAGTTGTTCTCAAAATGTGGTTCTGGGCCAATAGCATGAGCATCAATTGGGAACTTGTTAAAAATGCAAATTACTGAGCCCCACCTTTATATTTCACAACGATTTGTGAAACTAATATCTAAAAATGGAGTCACTCATGTCAAGAAGCATTGAGCCCACAGTGAAGTTGTTGGCCTGTCCCCTCAAAGTATAAACATATATTATATAATAGACTGAGCTGGGAAAATAACACCTACTTTTTCTGTGTACCCTGGAGACTTGAACTGGCAAAAGTGAAAGGTGGCTGAGATCATGAAAACAGGCCCATCCTGGAGAATCGTAAAAGCCAGGACACGACCTTTGCTGAGAGGCCTTAGGAGGGTCTGCCCATCTGCCCAAGAGAACTCTGAGAGCTTCTCTCAACTTGACAGTTGCCATTAGAACCTCTGCTTCGGAGAAGCGACGACCCTCCACCACCACTGTATCTAAAGTTCTTCTGAAACCACTTGATTCATCTAATGGTGTGCTGGTCCCCTGAGCCACTGCTATGACTTCTTATCCCTCTGTTATTATTGCCTGTGTGTTGACTATTAATTGCATGATCGATCGTGTGTGAAAGCCTCACAATAAACTGATTCAAGTATAAATAATTGGCTATTGAGTCACTGTGGAACCTTACTGAGTAAGCATACCTAGGCACCTCAACCTAATGGACATATCAATCTGGCATAGTGGATAACACATCCAGACTTACTGAATCCAAAATTCTGAGTGTTGGGGAGAGTTGCAACCGGAGTACAACAAACCTGGCAGGCAATTCAGATGCTTATTTTTGAAAAGCAAGGTTGAGAGACCCAGTAGACTAAAAAAACAAAACAAAACAAAACAAAACAAAACAAAACAAAACAAAAAAACCTACTAGGAGTAAGGTTATGGATACAGAAAGCAGAAAAGAAGGGTCAGGTTCCATTAATTCAAAAATTTGCCACAGATTCATCAGGGTATCAGCATATCCTAGCATGCCACACAATACTCCCCTTTGAGATTGGTATAGGATCCAAGAGTGTTAACTGAGGCAAACGGAGTTCTCTGATACAATATCCATCTCTGCTCTGACCCACGGAGTGGTGTTTGGAGCCCACACCACATCTTGCCCTCTCTCCTTGCCATGCCCAAACTACACTGTTCTCTATTGGAAAGGTGACAGAGTCAGAACTGTTGCCCGCAGCTGTGGTATGGTCATGAAAACTCTTGCAGTCCTGCAGTGTCCTGGGGCTGCACCTCAGATGCCCAGTCTCAAGTATCTCCATCCCTTCAATTTTCATAACTACCTCACCTCAGGTGTATACTTCTGACCTCACTGTGTCTTAGTCTGGCATTTGAGACAAATTCTCCCCTTGTTTGATTTGAATAGAGTTTCTAGAACTTACTCAACTTCACTCCTTCGGCCCATGGATCATTGAGGCCTTTACTCTGTTCTTCGCTCTTTGGATGTCTTCCACTATGGCAATTTTCTTAATTAAAAGAACTTCACTGATTCCATTGCAGCCAACCAAGCATGGTCCAGATGCCATTCTCTCCATAGGTTCTCCACTCAGCTTTTACCTGTAGCTTCCCTAGCCCCATATTATCCTACCTATTACTCATCACCCTACTTTTAGTAACTGCAGATAGTCTACTTTTAGTAACTGCAGATAGTCTATTTCTAAACCAAGCACTAGACCATTTCCATAGAATTTAGCTGATCCCTCCCATCTATCATTTTGTTTTCCACTGATGGATATGATTTTTAGAGAATTCTTTGTTTTCTCCATCAGACATCAGCTAAAATCAGCATCTCTATCTGGGCCCCCAGCAGGGCCCTAATCCCTAAATCTGATAAAACTTGCCCTTCCAACAAGAAAAAAAGTAATCATTATAAATAATTACAGTTAATAACTATTTGGAGGTCATCAACTATATGGTTAGAGGTAGGAAATACACCACTCACTCTACTATAATACAGAGGATAGAGCAGTGAACCACAGGAAACAAACTACCTTTAATAAATGTATATCTATGAGGGGTTACTGATATTCAAGTATTGATAATATGGAAGTTGTAAGAATCAAAATGGAGTGACTTGTGTTAAAAACCCTGACAATTTTCTAGAAGAAATGAGTGAAGGAGAAAAAGAAACAAACTGACAAATAGTACCAGGGAAGGTCATAAAGAAAGGAGTCTCATGCCTGACAACAACAACTATCACAACAGGACTACAAAAAACACAATCTTGCCCAAAGGCATTCACCAACACACACAATCTCTCTCTTATTCTCTCTCTCTCCTCTCTCTCTCGCTCTCTCTCTCGCTCTCTCTCTCTCTCTCTCTCTCACACACACACACACACACAACACAAATATTTCTGCAAAGACATCTGCCCAGCAACTGCCTATTCAAATGTGTACACCCTTCTTGATATTAATACTTGTAGCCAAGAATAATTATCTCAAAACAATTATGTAATCCTTCATTTTTCTTTAAAACACCTTGGCTTGTCTTCCTTTACTTCCCTGAATATACACATAGTATACTATGCTATGGCGTGCATATGTCCATTGCAATGCCTACTCCCAAAGAAATAACATTTTCTTGTAGAGATGTTTCCTCTCTGTTATTTAGGTTAACAATAACATAATTAATTACTTAATCACAACTATAAGATATGCTATGAGGAGGAAAAGTGAGATGTAATGAAAGCTAAAAGAGAAAGAACTGAGCCATTTTTAGCCTCCAGGAAAGTTTCCATGAAGTGAGAGTTAAGCTGAGACATCTACAACATGAGTGGAAATTGCAAGGGTGAATACTGAGTAGGAGGTGTGGTATTCCAAACAGATGGAAGAACTTGTGCAAAGACTCTGAGGCGGAAATTAGCTTCCTGCCTTCGTGAAACCAAAAGTAAGGTCAGAATGTAGAGACTGAGAAGGAAAGTGGAAAGAGATGATTCCCTCCTTACAGACAAGGAGGAGATTATGTATGAATTGGATACAGGTTTTAATATTTATTCCAGTGTAGTTTGGAATCATCTATTCCTTGTTATTCAAAATACCATGCATGGAATGATAGCATTAGTATTATCTGGGAATTTGCTCGAAATATAGAATTTTAGACTCCATCCCAGAGCTTCTAAATCAAGATCACTTTAGAAATATTCCCAAGTGGCTTCAATGCACATTAAAATATTAGAAACACAGAAGATTTAAGCATGGGCTTAACATCACCTAATTTAGATTTTATTAAGATAGTAGCTGTGTGGGCTACAGACTTGGTAAGGGGTAGGAAAACTGTATATTCAGGCAAGTTAATTAAGAGTTTGTTGCATTAATTCATTTGAAAGATGATGTTATCGTGGACTAGAGAGGGGTCAGCAGAAATGATGGGTTTAAAATATATTAAAGAAGTTAATTTCAGGAGCTTTGATTGATTGTCTAGGAAAGATGAGGCTGAATGTGTCACAGATGATTCCAAGGTTTCTCACCTGATGATTGGATAAACAATGTTATCATAACTGACAAGAGATACTACTGAAGGAACTGATTTTGAGAAAAATGGAATTAATTTACTAGTGGCCCATATCAGTTGTATACAAAATGCCATGTTACAAAAAGAAATACAATCTGACTGGTATGGTGGCTCACACCTGTAATCCCAGCACTTTGGGAGGTCGAGGTGGGTGAATCATGAGGTCAGGAGTTTGAGACCAGCCTGGTCAACATGGTGAAATCCATGTCTACAAAAAGTACAAAAAATTAGCCAGACATGGTAGCTCAT
Source organism: Saimiri boliviensis (assembly GCF_048565385.1). Lineage (NCBI taxonomy): Eukaryota > Metazoa > Chordata > Mammalia > Primates > Cebidae > Saimiri > Saimiri boliviensis. Next base: position 18,126,298 of record NC_133468.1, read on the forward strand.
GCCTGTAATCCCAGCTACTTGGGAGGCTGAGGTAGGAGAATCACTTGAACCCAGGAGGCGGAGGTTGTAGTGACCTCTGATTGCCTCATTGCACTCCAGCCTGGGAAACAGAGCAAGACTCCATCTCCAGAGGAAAAAAAAAAAAACAAAAAACACTAATATTTAAAGATGATTTTACTGTGTGAAAAATGGTGATCCATTTATTATCTTAGCCCTTTCTGCTAACATCTCAATGAATTGCTGTTAGTCACAAATTTGGTTAGCCCTATAATAATCAAACACAGCTATTAGGGTAGCAAAATTGTAAATAGTTCCCAATTCTTGACTCTAAATTTTATGCATTTCTATTATGCTATCCTATTAGCACTGTGAGTATTTAGCAATAGTAGAGGAATTGTCAATGGTTGTCTGAGGAGCACTATGGTTTCACCAGTTAACATAGTACTGGTGGGGATCTCAGGAGGCTTCTGCAGGGGACAGGGAAATGATGTGACCAAGGCTGGTTAGCCACTACCTTATGTCAGTAAGAACAGAGCAGCTTATCTGTTTTCAAGTTAAATCATTCGACGAACTGATTTAACACTTTAAAAGCTATTTCAAAACTACTGCAATAAATACTGCCAAAAGAGGCATACACCCATGAACTAGTTAAGTAGCTTTCGTATCCCAAGGATCTTGCTGGATGCTGGAAATAGAGTAGATCAACAAGGACTTTATCTACCTGTAGCTCTTAATCAAGTTTAGAAAGCAGAAAATATAAAAGTAATAAGTAAATAAAAGTAAAAAGTAAAGTTATTGCTGATAGTAATAAGTCCTACATACAAAAGGAAAGGAAAAGGGAAAAAGTGTCGTAATCAAGAATTACTTTGAGTAGGGACTTGGTCTGGGGAGTCTTCTAGGAGGAGTTAAAGATCTGAAGGATAAGATTCAATGGCGAATCAGGGTAAGAACTTCCTTGCAAGGAGAAGAGCAAATGCCAAGGGGCCAAGAAGCAAGAGTTCTGGAAGCAGGGTAGATCAAAAGGCTATTGCCAAAAGAAAGAGGGTGGTCACCTAAACTGGGATGCTGGCAATAAAGATGGAGCAAAATGGATACCTCTATTCTTTAGATAGAACTGAAAGTATGGACTGATGAAGACAACATCCAAGTAGAGAGGTTGAGTTGGGCACGTAATCTCTAACTCAGGAGTTAAGTCAGGCTGGCAATGTAACAAATAGATCATTGTATAGAAGCCATAAAATCAGATGAGGCACCTAGTGAGAGAATCTGCCTAAAAAAAAAAGAAGAGACCCGGAAATAGGCACTGAGTTATTCCACAATTTTGGCTGAAAGCAGAAGAGAAAATAGCAAAAAAGAGAAAAAAAAAAGTTAAGCCATGGAAAACTTCTGAGTCATTCATATATAGCATCTGTTCCTTTCTAATTAACAGTGGATTTTATAATTATTTTACTATAATTATTTAGTTCTATTTTCAAAACCTGAAATAGGTAGTAGTATCTATTGTTCTGTCTTCATTGCCAGCATCCCAGTCTCTTATCATTAAGAGACTTTTTTAAAGCTTCTAAAATACGTAGCTGTTATCAACTTTCCAGTTTGTATATGCCTTATATGACAATGTAGTTTTATAATCAACTGCATAGGTGTTATTTCATGTCACGTACTTAAAATTATTTTCTGATTTTAATGATCAATGAGATATTTCTAAAAGTAAACTACAATTATCTAAAAATATTACATGAGTAAAAATATTTTAAAGACCCTGTACTTTATCTTAATTTTTATATTTTTAAAATATTTTATAGTAAATTTATTCTTATTTTAGCTTTATTTTTAATCATTTATTTTTCAGATTTTATGTTATAAAAATGTAATAAGTACAAAAGAATGAAAACAGAAAAGAATCAACACTGAATGTGAAGAGGGACATCGGCGAAGAGTTGTTGTAATAGTGTAGGTTATAAACATTACCAAAGAGCAAAGGGGAAAGCTAATGCCTACAATGAGAACAGAGAAGCATAGTGCTCATAGCAGCTATCTAACATGTAGAAAAAGACTGTTACAAGTACTGAAATTTCCATCACATCACTAACTATTGTCAACTCCACAATTTTAGAAGTATTAAGGATATTAGAAGAGGAACAAATTACCTTAGAGTGAATGCAGAAGGAACAAAACAGGGTACTAATTGTCCAGAGATGCTTTTTAGATATATAAAGTATTTTTATTTTGTGCTTCAAGAAAACTATTTTTATGTAATGTGTAATGCCCCAAAGTCTAATATCCGAAATGCAGAAGATTAGATATTATAAAATTAAAATAAGAGTACATGACAAAGTTATTTTACATGGTTCTATGGCTTGCTTTGATTGATAAACAAATATATTATTACTGAAATGAAATTACTATCATTTTATTTAAATGTGCACTTAGTACTCTTAAGTTCAGTGCTAATCAAATAATTACAGGTTATGTGATTACTTTGCTAGTTGGCCAATTTACTTTGCTAAGTTGGAAGAAAAAGCAAAACAAAACAAAATAAAACATGTTGATTTCACTATAGGACATTATGTTTGACAACATTCTTTTGTAATGGAAATAAACTGAATAAAATATTGGTGCCTTTTCAAAAGTGCAAAAATGACTATATTTCTTTTTTTCTTTTCTTTTCTTTTTTCTTTTCTTTTCTCTTTTTTCTTTTTTTTTTTTTTTTTTAAGATAGAGTTTCACTGTTGTTGCCCAGGCTTCAGGGCAATGTTGTGCTATCAGCTCACTGCAAATTCCCCCTCCTGGATTCAAGAGATTATCCTACCTCAGCTTTCCAAGTAGCTGGGATTGCAGACAGGCACCATCACACCTAGCTAATTTTGTATTTTCAACAGAGAAGGGGTTTCACCATGTTGGTCTGGCTGGTCTCGAATTCCTAACCTCAGGTGATCCACTAACCTAGGCCTCACAAAGTGCTGGGATCACAGGCATGAGCCACCACACCTGGCCAAAAATGACCATTTTTTCAGAGATCCTTCTTAGGCACATGTATAGATTATAAGTTCCTAAACATTTTTAACCATGTAAAATTGAATAGGGAAGCTATAAAACACTAGCTGCAGCTTCTCCCTGGAATATCGTTTTATAAACTTGAAGACAAATTGAAAGCCTGAAATTACAGTTTTGTTTCTCATAGTTTTCAAATGACTTAGTGGGACCCAAAGTAGAAAACCTCCCAGAGTAGCTAATGATAGAACGGCAGCATAATGTGAAAAAAATGGCAGCATTGTTAATCCTTTAAAACTTCAGCTTATTTTTAATTGAAATTCTAGAATTTTAGTGTTTGCATAATATTCAGTGTTATATATGTATGTGTGTATATATACATGTATACACATTTTTTAAAAAAGGGAATAGCTTATCTAATTCTTGGAAGAAATGGAACAGTCAACTTTTTTTTAAAAAAAGCATAAGTTCGAATGTGAAATCTATTTCAGTATATTATTATGCTAGTATTTTGCAATAGAACCTGGAGAACTAACATATTTGTAATACTGGTTTCATAGGCAGTATAATCTAAGTACCAATTATCAATCTAATACTCTGTTTGTAATTCTGGAGGGCCTCAGAACTTTCCAAGATTTTAGTAATGTGTTCATATGTATTCATTTAAAAAAATTAGTAGATATATAAAGAAAAAGTGGTAAATAACTAAAAAAAAAATAAAATAAGACAGATGAGGAAAATGCTGTAATACTTATTTAAGTAGGTTAGAGGAACAGCAGAAAGCCACCTTCAAGAACACAAATGTTTTTCTACCATATGGAAGACACATAATTTCTCAATCATATGGAGGAAATGACAAGAGAAAAATGTTTAATCTATGTTGGGGAAAGAAAAGAGAAAGTTAGATTAAATGTTTAGGGAAATTCCTCTTATAAGATTACCACAACTTACTAGGGTACATAAAATTTCTTCAGAGCTATTTAAGAAATTTAGGGACAGTTATCTCAAATTGGAAGGTAAAAATGTGCCTTGAAAAATCCTTTTCTTTCAATTCTTCTATGTTACTGTTTTGATTGTTTCCTTTCCATTCCCAAAGCTATTATAAATGAATTATGAGAATTTAGTCATTTCTGCTTCAGTAGTCATAATTTTTACTTATTTTGATTAATATCCATTAGTCATTGTTCATCCTCTGTAATATTAAACACATATGGAGAAGACAATGCTTAAATATTGTATAACAGATTTTTTCAAAGATTTAATATAGAAAGAAAACTTCCATTTTACTGACAAAAGAAATCACACAAAACATACTGAATAATTTACTTGAAATCAGCAGTTAAATTGTCTCATGTTTACTTGTGAAACAATGACTAAATAGTAGTTCCATCATTGTGCTACAACTAATTAAAAATGCCATTCAAGAACTCTTCAGAGTGAATTACTGATCTAATAAATATATTTTAAAAGACATTCATAAATAATGCTTGGAATACTTATAGCATACCAGATAAGGTATTTCAGTAACGGTTTTAAGTATTTCTTTTTCTTTTCGTTGTTGCTAGGGTGACCTTTACTTTATATTACCATTAGTAAACATCTATGAGTATAAATCTCAGATGGGTCTCTAGAAGTGATACATTTCTGAGTCATAAAGACTACATTTGTTCAAATCAACTTTAAAACCACAAGAAGACTTTAAATTAGCCAGGTGTGGTGGCACATGCCTGTATTCCCAGCTACTCCAAAGGCTGGAGCTAAGAATCACTTGAACCCAGGAGGCAGAAGTTGCAGGGAGCCAAGACTGCACCACAGCCTAGGCAACAGAATGAGATGCTGTCTCAGAAAAAAAGAATAAAAATTTTTAATTTGAAGAAGCAAAGAGAGGGTGTGGTAAAAATCAAGTCTGATAAAATAGGAATAAATTACAATCATAAATCTATATAGCAATGACCTTGTACTTTTTTGTAACCAAGTTATTTCTTGGAAAAGCATATATGTGATGGTATTGATTAGAATTTTTAATTTATCTTTTCAGTTGGAATGATTTTCAACTTTTAGAGCAAATAAATGGTCTAAGTTCAAATACAAATAACAATTTTAAAGCACATGCATTTTTTTGTCATTTTTCAAATTAAGATAATGATTAATTTGCTTGAACATAAAACTACCTCAAATCTATATATTAGCCATAGGGTAATACCTGGAAGAATTGCCCAGGTAACTAACAAAACCTGATTCTTAAGTCAAGTTAGCAAACATGGGCAAGAAAGAATGCCAAAGGAAAGTAGTTGACCTAAGTGCTTCAGAATGTGTAGCTTTTATTCTCTCATTGCTTCGGTATATTTAGGAAAATATATCAACAATAAAGCCTTTGGGAATGAATGTATTTTTAATGGCCTGACAATTCAAGCAATCATAAAGAAATGAGATCTGTAAGATTTAGAGAGTTTCTCATAAGTGACAGATTTTTTTAAATAATAGTTCCTCAATTTTAGGCTCAAATTGTAGAAAAAAATCATGAAAAGGAAGAAATAGTGTCCATCCTTAGAGTAAAAGGGAATTTGCACATGAGGCTACATATTTAAATCCCTCAAATGAATTTATGTATTTTTATTGTTTTGCAGGATCAAGAGATGTTTAAAAAAAAAAAGGACTTGTACCTATCTATATTTTTCAATACAAAATTTTTGTTAGCAATGTTTTTTAAAAGAAATGTTATAATTAAATATTCTTTATCCTGGCTATCAATTTTTACATATATTTTACTGGCAAAAGTATGTTTCCGTCTGGCAGAGCTGAAAAAGAAAACACAAACCTTGGAAATTAATAATTTAAAAAATACCTTAAGGTTGGATAATATAATTTGAAATCCCACCATTTAGCTTTAAGGGCCTGGCAGGATCACAAAACTGAGTTTCTATACATCAGAACAACAAAATAATCAAGTAACCAAATATTGCCTTAAGTGTTGGCTTTATTATTTTTATTTATGTAGTTTGTCTACAAATCAATCTTCAACTTATTAGTCAATAATTATGTTCAGATATCTTCTTTATCCCCATTTTTAATAGCAGTAAAGACATTGAAAAATTTAATACATAAAAATGTTTAAGAATCACATGAGTAAATTGAAGACTTATTTTTGACGCTGTTAATACGTTCGTGTTCTTCAAAGAGAGAAACTAATAATACGAAGCACTTAAGAAAGTAAATAAGAACACAGAGAACAATGACAAGTCCAACAGTAAAATAAGATGTACTTGGAAGGTTTCTCTCCATTGGAGAAAATTGCTTACATAATAATTCATCAATCATGATAATTAGTTACAAGTTTCTCTTAGCCGATGTCTCACCTAAAATGTATGAATTTTATTTAATCTACTTAAATAGGGCATTTTTATTTGAAAAGCTATATACACTCACAACATGGAGTAAAGTTCAAGTAAGGTTATTTCAAATTTCTAACAATCAAAAATTGCATTGATGTTTTATCTAAATAAATCTTAGTCTGTTATACTGGAATTTGCATGTAGCCATAATTAGTCAAATTGTCTCTGAATTCGGTAATAATTTATTTTGTCAAGTGTAAATTCTTTGATATTATTTTTCAAATTTACTCATTATTAGCAATATTCAAGTATTATCAGAGTATTATACATATTTCCACAAAACACCTAGTACGTATTTTGTCCATAATAAAAGACAAATTGGAATTAAGTTCCTGGGAATATATAAAAACAATTTTATAATACTTATATGCAATTTATACAGTATTATAACTGCATATTTCTTAAAATTCTGTTTTTCAGTAACTCACCTTAATTTAATAAAACTAATACCAAATTGTGCTGGAAGGCCTTCTTAGGAATGATATAGTTGTAGTTTTATTAAATTCATCCCTTTAATACAAATATATATCACTTAAATATAAATTGTATTAAATTGGGCAAAATTTTTTAACAAAAATGTAACTGCAATATTTTCTAGTTAGCAGAAGTAGAATTTATTGCATGACAACAATCCAGAGCCTGTGACCAGAACATTAAAAAGAGCAGGCAACCAAGGCAGACCATCACTGCTACCAGCTCACCTTCTAAGGATGATTTGGCACATTTCTCAGCCTGTATCCCTATGGAGTGGGTCTAGAAGGCTGTAAAATATTATGTCTTTTATACAGTGTTCAGCTAAATGGTTCAGAAATGAAGTAAAGACAAAGTAATAAAAGTAGAATGCTTGTCTTTAAAAGGCAGTTCTTAGTAATGCTTCCCTTTGGCAATTTTTAGGTTTTTACTTTAAATTTAAGTTAAGTGTATAAAGACATAATTTTGTGTATAGTAGGTAGCACATGAGAGTTTTCTTTGCAGTCAAATCTCCTTGGAGAATTTAGAGAATCTTCTTCAGTCAATTGCAATTCTTATGTTCCACATGGTTACAACATTTTTATTTCATTAACACCTAATTTACAAGCACAAACCATTCTAAATGTATCAGAACAGATGTAGGAAATAATTATAATTTAGATTGAAATCTTCATCTCCTAGTCACATATTTTTAACCCATCTATCTTAAGAAAAATAAAGGATTATAAAAAGATTAAAAGTCATCCAATTAAAATAAAGAGGTGCCAAAATTTAAGTTATTCTTTTCTTTCAATTTACCTGTTACTGCACAGATGTGCCATTCCCACTGCATTGAGCTGTGTGGTTAATAACGGGACATGTGCTGCATTGATATGACAATCTGCACCAATTTGAACACAGTTTTCCATGGAGTCTCCCTCTACAGCCCTTGGACATTTAGTTTAATGCTTTGAGAGCTCTTTGAAATTTCTGTTCTATTTTCCAGAGAGAAATCAATCATTTTATTTAGTTGACTTGTATAAAAATAAATATAAAAAGAAAATAATCTTTCATTATACAAACACTAAAATAATTTAATGTTTGCTATCATTTACCAAATCCAGTCTACTTGGTCAAAATAATAACAAAGCCTCACCTCCTACCCATGAACAGGCTTCGTTGCTTAACTACATGGAATAACCATTTGTTTTGGCCTTAAATAGACACAGACCCTTGATTTAGATGGACTCAACTGATCCTCACTCAGCATCAACTTTTAGCTCCATGTAAGTCAGTAGGTTTTTGTTCCCATTGGCCTCATAAACAAATCTGAATGACAGGAGTGTATTCTCAGTCATAATATCTAATAAAGATGTTTGCCTGGTACTATCATCTCATTTTCAATCAATCCATCCATATTTTGATTTATGGTAGCTTATATTTACTCTACTTCCTACTGATATTCTTGGCTTACTAAGCAACTGGCAAATTGAGGCCACTGAAATGCCACTTTGCATTCTTCTCTTCCTATTGTCTGCATGAGCTTTGATAGAATTATCCTTATGAGATATTGAATATTAAGCAAGTACATAATAAAATTTACAGTATTTTGCAATAAAAATTCAACTTTGATTTTTCTTCATTAGGGTATTAGTTTGTTTTCATACTGCTATAAAGAACTGCCTAAGACAGGGTAATTTATAAAGAAAAGAGGTTTACTTGACTCACAGTTCAGCATGGCTAGGGAGGCCTCAAACTCATATTTACGGCAGCAGGCAAAGAGGAAGCAGGACACCCTTCACACAAAGCGGCAGGAACGAGAATGAACACAGGAGAAACTACTCAACACTTATAAAGCCATCAGATCTCGTGAGAACTCACTCACTATCAAGAGAACAGCACGGAGGAACCGCCCCCATGATTCAATTTCTTCCACTTGGTGTCTCCCTTGACAGGTGAAGATTATTACAATTCAAGATGAGATTTAGGTGGGACACAAAGCCTAATCATATCCATTAGCATATACTCATTAGGTGTCTGAAAATGGGGCAGATGAAGAAAAAACAAACTATCATTTATTTAAAATCTTAGTCTTTTATAATTTCAGGTGATGCCAAAGACATTTTTGAAGAGGAGATATATTGAATTGTCTTAGAAAACTTCTCATTAGTAGCAGACAAACTCCCCTCATGATTCAAATTTTGAACAGGCCAACTTTCTCAGAAGTCCTTTTAATGTGGGATAGGTAGCGCTGAACAAATGGAAACAGAAAACATGAAAACGTCCTTACCTTAAGGGAAATTATTGCAAATCTTACCCCTACACTTCATATATCTGTAACATAAAAAGAAAGACACCCCAAAGTTATTTACATAATGTAAAACAACATATTCTTCAAGTAAGTAAAAACCAATACATTGCACTCTCTTCTCAGCAATCGGGTGAATTTCTAGTAGAGAAAACAGTAGGAAGATAATATCACAGATTTGTTTCATTGAATAAGAATAAAGAATAATAACTAGATGATAATAACTAGGGTATTCATGAGACAAAAACATGCAACAGAAACATCTGAGCCTCTGAGTTTCAGATTGTGGAAGGGCAGTCTTCAGAGTACAAAGTAATTTTCTTACCATTAAGATCAACTTGAATTTCCATATAGTCATACCACATAATGCAGTCAGCATTGTTTCTTTATTTTAAATTATATTTCTAGATATGTTGTAATGCTAATGTAAAAAATGTAAGATATTCTGTAGCACTCAGCTACTAAGTTTCAGTTGATTATGATATAGTAGTAAAACAATATGACTACATAAAATTTTGTCATTTACAAATCATTATGATTTGATTCTTAACAAAACCCAGTGAGAGGTATGAGCATTTAAACAAACAGTTTGGCAAAAAAAAATACAAAGGACAGAAATCCCTGAGAGAAGCAAATAAGGTAAGCTCTAAGACTTCCTCAGCTGGAGAAAGTTACTAGGGTGTGGTGCAGGGGAAAAAAAAAAAAAATCAATCAGATGCAGTGGTCTCCCTGAGTTGAGCAGACAAAGTTGGAAATTAGAGGAAGCCAAGATGCCTAGAATTTGCAGGGCATACTGCCAGAGAAAGAGGAGAGATGTGCAAAGCCAGAACTCCAGAAATCTTCAGAAGGTCCCCTTTCGGCACACAGCTGATTATTAATCATGCATGCCTGTGAAGAAATTACCCATCTCCAGAAAAAGAAAACACCTGAAAGAACAGTTGCCGATGTTTAAGCATGATTGAGGAAAGTGTCTGTTCCTACCAACCAGGATAGAAAACCTCATATTTCAAGGATTGTCAGAATGCAAAGAAGGATTTTGTCTCAGTAGGAAAGAAAATTTGTGCTTAAAAGCAAAAGGACCAAGTTGTTTCCAACTAACTTAGCAATGTCTTGAAGAAAGCTTGAGAATTTTTGTAGGGATATAAAAATATCCTAGCAATAAATTTGTTCAAGATCTTGACCAAATATGAGTGATTAAATGCATTCAATATTTCTTCCATTTAATTAGGAAGAAAGAAAAAGCAAAAAAGATAGAATTGAGTCCCAATTCTATTTTGTAATTCAGCAATATCCTACTGATTTGTAAAATTCCAACACACTAAGAAACCTAATCTTTTAAAAAAATTAGACTATTACATCACTGCTTGGAAAAATGCATCCTGTTTTTACCTAGTGCTAGTACTTTTTCTTCTTTAAATTTTGTTTTGTGTGGTTTAAATAGTGCAAAGACGTTACCATAAATTATATGATTTTAAATTTTATTAACCATTTGTTTAGGAACTTATTAACTTTTATAAAATATTAGAAACTTTTCTCCCTGTATGATATATGGTGCATACATTGCAAAATAAAGTTGTGAGGAAAAGATTGCAAAAAATATGCACTTAAGGACTTAGAATTTCCAGGGACCTTTACTAGGAATTACAAATTTAGTATTTACATAATTCTCACAGTAGATTTCAAATCTATGATACCAGCAGGGTTCAAGGGATTCACCACAAATGGCTTTTAGTTAGTTCTGTGACTAATACTACAGATTAATAATAGTTACTGTCCTGTTCTCTGTGGTTCAGGTACTGTATTTTTTTGGAACTAGATCAAATAACTGTGTCTCCATTACACAGAACAGAGTACAACATGATGATAAATAATCTATGACTCAAAAAAGCAGACAAAAGGGAAATTAGAAAACATTTTGAATTAAGGAAAAATAAAACCACAATATATCAAAATTTGTGTGATGCAACCAAAGCTTCTCTTAGGAGAAAATTCATAACATTAAATGATTGCAGAAAATAAGAGAGGTTTCAAATCAATTATCTATGCTTCCACCTTAAGAATTTAAAAAAAAAACAGAAAGCTCATCTCAAACCGCCAAATGGGAATAAAATACAGAAATTTATAAAACTCAAAACCAGGAAACCACAGAGGAAAATCAATGAAACCAAAGCTATTTCTTTAAAAACATCAATTATGTTAATATACCTCAAATCAGATAGATCAGAAATATATTTTCACATAAATCGTTCACTGATTTTCAGTAAAGATGCCAAGGCTATTCAGTAAAGAAATAATACATTTTTTAAAGTTTTATTTTATCTCTAATTGACACATACATATTTAATACATGTATATGTTACATAATCATCAAATCAGGATAATTTCTGTGTAGTGGGAGCAATCCAAAATTCTCTATTATAGTTATTTTGAAATATATAATACAATTTGGTTAACTGTAGTCACCCTCCTGTACAGTGGAATACCAGACCTTATTTCTCCTATCTATTATTTTCTACTGTTGACCGGTTTCTTCCTATCCCTTATTCTGCAGACTTCCCTCCCACCCTCCCTCCCACCCCCCGCCAGCTTCTAGTAACCACTATTCACTCTGTACTTAAATGAGATCAGCTTTTCTAGTTTCCAGAGATGAGTGAGATCATATGATATTTGTCCTTCTGTGCCTAGCTCATTTAACATTTGTAAAGAAATTGAAAATACTACCAACAAAACTTAATCTATACCTCATATTACATACAAAAATTAACTCAAAATATACTATAGAACTTAAGCTTAAAAGGACAAATTTCTAAAAGAAAACATATAAGGTAATTTTTGTGACCATGAGTTAAGTGAAGATTTCTTAGGCACTGCTCCACAAGTACTATCTTCTGAAAGCGGCACAGTTAAAGGGTAAGGAAACAGATCAGTGGCTTTCCAAGAAAACAGACATATCATCAGATTCATTGGTTTCCAAGGTAAAGGTTAGAGGAAGGGTTTTACTACAAAGAACTATTTCATATGATTTTGTTGGTGGTTACAAACCACATGCATTTGTCAACATCATAAGATTGTATATTAAATGTGGTGAATTTTGATGAGTGTAAATTTTAGCTTAAAAGAATTTTTAAATTCTGTATATTAAAACCAAATAAATAAAACTTATTACTAAAAATACACTGTTTACAAAAGTGCCAAAAATATGAAATACCAGGAATAAATTAGAAATTAAAGAAGGTATTTGCCCAAGAAAAAGAAAACAAATCCCCACAAAGACTGAAATAATAAGTGTTCATAGAAACTTTTTTCATAGTTGTCCAAATCTGGGAAACAACCCAATACACTAAAAGTATAAAATAACATACCCTGAAACAGATTCATACATACATAGATGCTTTGCTATGAGAAAGTAACATAGCAGAGCATGTTTTCAATTAATAGTGCAAGGACAATTGGTTATCTGAAAGAGGAAAGGAAGAAAAAACCATTTGGCCCCTACTGTATACAAAAGTAAATTCCAGATTATTTAAATACTAAAATGTGAAAATGTTTTTCTAAATGATAACAGGAAATTATTTTCATCATCTCAAGGTAGTCAAACCTCTAAAACAGGACCCAAAAAGCTCGAACCCAAGAAAGAATGATAAAATTAACTACAGGAAAATAAAGAACTTACATTCACCAAAGGGTATCATTTAAAATGTAAAAAGTAAGCTGCATTGTGGTAAAAGGTATTTGCAATACTGATGCGATGGCAAATTCTATGCGTCAGCCCGACTGGGCTAAGGGATGCCTTGATTGCTGGTAACATTATTTCTGGGTGTGTCTGATGGTGTTTCCAGAAGAGATTAATGTTTAATTCAGTAGACTTAGTAAAAAAGGCCAGCCTCACAGACGAAAGAGGGCATCATTCAATCCCTTGAGAGCCCTGTTAGGGGAAAAAAATAAAAGAGAGAGAAAAACAAATTCTCTCTTTTTAAACTGGGCATAAATCTTCTGCTCTCAAACAAAGGAGATCCTGGTTGTCGGACTTCCAACCTCTCAAGGACAACATTACATCACCAGCTTTCTTGGTTTTCCAACCTGCAGATGGCATATTCTGCATACTTCCAGCCTCTACGATTGTGTCAGACAATTTCCATAACAAATCTCCTCTAATATATCTTTATTAATCCTACTGATTCTAATTCTCTGGACAATCCTAACTAATGCAACATATAATTTCTAATGGCTAATATCCAGAATATGCAGAATATACAACTAACTCGTACATATCCATAAGAAAATGAACTGCTTCCCCTTCACAAATGGCCAAGAGAACTATTAACAAAAAAAAATATTCAGATGGGCAATAAACATGCAAAAATTGATTGAACTTTGTAAACTATCAGAGGTATGCAAGGTAAAACACTACTATTATTAATACTCTAACACTCAGAATTTTTTCTTAGCATAACATCCCAGAAAGACCAAAATTTAAAAGACAATTATGCCAACAATCTGAAACAAAAGAATCTTTATATGGTGATAGATTAAAAACTAGCACAGCCGTTTTAGAAATAGGTTGATATCAGTTGTAAAGTTTGAAGATAATAGATGTATCTTCTGATTCAGAAACTTCACTGCTGCTGAACAGTAATGTTTGCATATCTATATCCAAAAATATTTGCAAAAATATGTAAGTGCTCAAAACAGGAAAAAAAAAAAAAACAAATGTCCATCAATAGGGGACTGTTAACACATTTTAAAATTCTTTAAAAGTATAGAATTTTTTAAAAAATCATTCAAAATAACATTACATATCAATCAAATGGAACAAACCACACCTATACAAATAAAACATGGGTAAATTACACAAACATAATTTTGAGCAAAACAAAGTAGATATCAACTCTATACTTTCATTTATATAGTGCAAAAAATAGAGTAAGAACTAACTTATCATATGTATGGATGCAAATTTAGTTGGTATAATATAAAGAAAAGTAAGAAAATAATTACCATTAATATCAAAATATCAGTTACTGTTGATTGAGAAAAAACAGGTCATGATCAGGAGGGAGCACAAAGAGAAATTCTGTGGTGTTCCCAAGGGTCGCGTTTATTAACTTCATTGGCAGTTACAAATTGTCTACTTTGTAATAAGTTATTGAATTATACATTTTTACTAATTGTCCTTTTTTGTGTTTTACAATAAACAACTTAGAAGTGAACCATGGATAAATGAATGAATGTATGAATGAATGAATGGTTAAATGATACTCCACCATTGCCTCAAATGTTTAACATGGTAAAAAGAAACTCAATCAATCATGGACAGTCACAGTCAGATGTGGGGAGTACAATATGGGGATTGATTATTAATAATTGAGACATGCATGGTAGAAAAGCACTAAAAGTAAAAGCAATTCAAATCAATTCCCATATTGGACTGCAAATTCTGTCAATGACACTATACCTTGCTTCCAATTCCAGCTTGAAATATATGACCCATACGTTGTTGAAGCAGAAAAAAATGATAGATTTCAGAATCCGTAAGATCAAGATTTAAGTCCTAGCCTTTCCTGTTATTAGCTGTGTGGCTGCAAGCAAATAACCTAATTGACTGCCACCTCTAGATTTGCATCTGGTTAATGAAGATGGATACTATAATTTTACTCTTAGAATTCGATGGAATGACATACATAGAAATGATCCTACAGAATAATTTTTAAATGTTGATTTTTTTACCCTCTGGTTGCAAACCCTACATACAATTAGTTCTTTCCAATGTCAATTGGCTTTTTGTAATATTTTTGAGATAGAGAAAAAAAGCCCTGCCATCCAGGAGCTGATGAGGACACTGTTAGTTAGGCCGGGCGGTTTCTTGTTTAAACATCAAGCAAGGCACTCTGTGACCATGATGAATCAAGGAAAATAATCAATCAACCAATCAACTAAGAAAAACTCCATAAATGCATATCTGAACCCAGGCAAAAAGTAGAATATTTTTTGAACAAAAAAGACCTAACATCACCCTATCCTTGCCAATATTAGTGATTAGTGCTTATGTGCCAATTTCAGCTCCAGGATTGCTTCATGCCTCCTGCTTTCTAAATTAGCATTATTAGAATAACCAAATCATAAAACTCTTTCCACATCCTTGAACCTTCCCTCAAGTCACCCACAAGCTTCTATCCTATCCTGAGACTCTTCTAACTCCTTTTTTTTTTTTTTTTTCAAAGAGACTCCATTATTCCCCTCTGTGTGCAATCTTCCTCTTTGCAACAAGTCAATAAACCCAACTTTGACTTCAGATGTGCTCTTAGTTGGCTTTGGCTTGGGAGCACTGGCATCACTCACATTTGGCCTCTCTTTTGGAATCCATCTGTCACTCTCTTACATGTGAGATCTGTTTTCCCTCATGTGTAAACTATTTTGGCAACTTAATTGGGCTTTCTACCATTGCCTTTCCTACCTCCAACCATATTAAAGACTGCTGAATATTTATTAATCCAAAAAAACTCTTCCTAAAAAAATACTATTTATCAGACATCTAACTTTACACATCCATTTTAATATTTAGTGAGTGAAAGACTGTCAGTAGCCGTTATCTCAAGAGACAAGATACATCCTTTGTGCTGGTGAACCAATTGTAAGCTGTGAAATATCTGGGTGTTCACAGATAAGGTGCCAAAAGCAAAACTGTAAGTGGAAAAGCAATTTTCTTTTATGCCTCATATCATAGTGTGTCAAAATTCTCTAATTCCTTTGTTTTGTTGTAAATGAAGAAGGGTTAGGTTGTGAGTAAAAACACTGTTTTGATAGCTCCAATCTCTGGAATAACCCCCATAGGAATTAGCAGAAAGCAGATCTCATCAGAGCAATGTTTAGAAAATAGAAGTTTGTACTTTGTCATTCTATTTCACATTTTCAACTAGACCTGCAATGAGAATAGTAGCTTCCTAGCTTCCTTTTTTGTTTAATTCAATAGATATTTTTCATTTGCGCTTTTTAAAAAGTATTTTTAAAATTGTATTTTACATAACATGACACATAAATTGCACACTGTGGAAAGAATTGTCTGCCTTCCTGAATGAAACCGTTTTAATCTCAAGAGTTTTATTATCTGTTAAAATCTATTTAAATATAGGCATTCAATTTTACATTACTTGACATTTATGGGGAAGCTATTTTACAGCAGCAGGTTTCTGAATAGACAAGATCACAACACATATTCATGATTATATGACATGCTAGATTGAAAAATATGGGGAAAGTGATCTAAATGTTCTGGGCAGTTCACATATATGAATATATCTAATAAAACTCTGGATCAGAGGTCTGGTAATACCTTATATTTGTTTGAAAACTACAAATATGACATATATAAGAATACTCTATTTACCATATTGCAATATTGATAGAAGCTATTTTGTTTTAAATATTAGCTGAATTATTTAATATCAAAACTGGGGAATACAGACATCCATTTACAAATTAAATCTTTAGTTAGTATTTAAGGCTGTACCTTTTAAAGAAAATAACAGAAATTTAGCTAGTTGAACTGGCTAACAAGAGTGAATTCTATCTTTAACTGTGTACTATGATCTATCCGTGGGTTAGAAGGTATCTCAGCTTTTACTTCAGTGAGAGAAAAACACAATCTTGGGCACAGTTTCAGATTTGGAAAGAGGTGACTGCCAGCCTTAATTCGGGTTAAAAGAAACCGGGAAACTGAGTTTCTACAATTAAGATTTTCTACAACTGACCTCATGCGTCTGATGTGTGACAATTCAAACTGGGATTTTTATGAACAAGCTAAGAAACAAATTGCCACAAGATTTTAAATTACACAGAAGAATCTGCATGAAACTTCTATCCATCAAATGGCCACTGAAAAATGAGGTAATTACCTAAAATAATTTGCATGTTAAGAGCTAATACAATATTACAAAGTAAAGTCCAGTTGTGAAAGCAATGCATAATTTCCTGATTAATGTCTCATGCACAATATTCTTCTACACTCTGTCAGAGCCCAAATAACAATATGGCCAATCAATCAAATTAAAAAAAAAAGATAATTCAGATATGAAATGAGTTCAGCGCTAATAAATCATGATTTGAACCCAGTGAATTTTAGAGTTATGACAACTAATCACAGTATATTGTATTTTTAAGGTAATACATTTAGATTTTAATTGGTATAATTATAGATTTTCAGTGATTCAAGATTAGTGTGTGAAGGCAAAAAAATCAATTTTTAGTTTGTAAAATGTCATCTATTAAGTTATTGAAGAAAACCTCATATTAAAATATCAAGTCTGTAACACACAGCACTGCCAAAAGTTACAATTTGAGCGATATTTAGGCAGGAAGTCTAAGAATGCCAGTGGAGTAATATGGCCAAATTTCCTACAGCGAGATTATGAAACATTTTCCTTCTCAGTGGAAAGTGGAAACATTTCTTCTAGAAGTAGGATTAATTTCCTCTGTCAGTGGAAGGCAGGTGTGGAGATAAAGGAGAAGCAGGTGGGCAGAGCCTGTTAATGGAAACCAGGTCTCTAACAATGAAGCTGTGATCCGAGTCACTTATTAACACATTCAAGATTGACTGTTTACCACTCTTCTGCCATTCTGTTCCTGGGTATTGGGAGACACTCCTTAAAATACTAGGATTATTTGTGGACTGTGTTAAGAGGTGGGAGTTTTTTCTTTGTTGGTGGGAGAGGAAATGGGGAGTGAGGGGAAGTTTTCTTAAAGTGAGGGTACTCTCTGTTGTTACTGGGGATGGGGAATGATGAAAGAAGCCAGAGAAAATGTATTCATGGTTATTTTGACCCAGTCAGAACTTCAACTCTTCTTTTGCTTATGAGGACTTCATATGACCAGTGAAGAAAGCAAGTTTTGAGATGAGCTAAGCTGTTTTATCTGGGTCCTATTGTTTACTGATTATGACCTTGGGAAAGTTACTTAACCTCTTTCATGGCTGGTTTTTAACCTGAAAATCAGAGAAAAGAACATAACACACCCTAATAGATCATAAGACTACCAACCACGACCAATTTAAGTGACTTATTGTTACTACACTAGTGACTAGTACCTAGCTTAGTGAGTGGTACTAGTCAGTGCTGAACAGACAACACAGAATTTATCAGTGTTGTTATTAAATCATTTGTTTAACCTCTTGCGTCCATTCACTCGTATCTAAAATGAAGATATGAGTACCTATCTGATATATTTATTGTGAGAATTAAATGGATTAATAGGCTATACTTTTTTTTTTTTTTTTTTTTTTTTTTGAGACAGAGTCTTACTCTGTCACCCAGGCTGTAGCAGCCTGAGCTCACTGTACCCCTCCACCTCCCAGGTCCAAAGAATTCTCCTGCCTCAGCCTCTCTAGTAGCTGAGGTTAGAGGCACCTGCCACCATGCCCAGCTAATTTTTGTCTTTTTAGTAGAGATGGGGGTTTCACCATGTTGTCCAGGCTGGTCTCGAACTCCTGACCTTGGGTAATCTACCCACCTCAGCTTCCCAAAATGCTGGGATTACAGGAGTGAGCCACCGTGCCCAGACACAGCTACATTTCTTATAACAGTGCCTAATATATAAAAAGTACATAGAATTGTAATACATTAATCGTTGATAGACACATGCCAGCATCGAAATTTAAATTCGAATTAAACAAAATTTAAAATGCCACATGGGCCACATTTGTAGAACTGAGTCTCCACCTGTGACTAGTGTCTCTTGCATTGGCAACCGGATTAGGATATTTCTGTCATCTCAGAAAATTCTATAGGACAATCATAATAGATCTGGCCTTAAAGAAAGACTTGAAAGGAAAAACAGCCATTTGCTCATATCGTTAGCTATGGAGTGGGTGGAGAGGGTGAGGCAAAGAACAGACAGTTTGCAGTAGATGACTGAACTTGTAACGTACATAATTTTACATTGTTTCAGGTTTAGGCAGCTTTTTTTTTAACATTTGCATACAGTTTTAAAGATATATTTTAATGCATAAAATAACAATTAGAACATCTTTAGATCATATGAACTCTGGTTAACAAGGAAAGGATTATTTAAACTACCAATTCAATAGCAACATTTGAGGAAACAACTCCATTTCAAAAAAACTTTAAATGTGCTTTTGAGTGATATGCCAGTGAAACAAAACTTTCAAACATTTTGCAGATTCGTTTGCAAACTATATTCTTGCGACTGTGGTTATTAAGGTTTTTCAAAGGTTGTCAGGCTTTGTAATATTCTCGTAAGTCACTTGTAACTGCTATGCCATTGTCAGCAACTATTTATCTTCCTATTTAATATTTATTTAAAATTAGTATCAATTGTGGAAAGTGCAATTACATCACCAATCTTTGAAGTGATAATGACCTCTAATTTCAAAACTTTCCAGCCATTTTTTAAATTCTCATTTCTTTGGTCCCAAGTGTCTTTAGAATATTTGATATTAATAATTTTTTTTTAGTTTGGGGAATGCAATCTTCCCTTGGTTTTGTTACACAACCCTCTACTTTTTCTTCTTCCTCAGTACTACTTCTTTTCAGTGTATTTCTGGTGTTCTATTCCTCTATCAGTCCTCAATCAGTATTTCCACCTGGGTTTTATTATTTACTTTTTTAATGTTACTTTAAATGCTCTTTTCAGTGTTCCACTCTCTTCTCATGGTTTCAGATATCACCTGTATGCTGATGGTATCACATTCTATATCTCAAGCAAAAATTTTTCATTTGAATTCTAGACTTTAATTTTGTTTTATTTTCTACAGGCACCAGACTCAAACCTAGATTTCGGTAAAATTTAGTTTATCTCCTTTCTGTTGCCCCATTTATACGCGCACACACACACACACACACACACACACAATTTTTCCTTCTTTCTACTACTTCCCATTAATCACGACTTGATAGTCATCTAGATTTATTTATCTCACACTTTTGCTGAATCACAGAAGCAGGCTCCTTCTGCTTCCTACCATATTCTGTATAAACTCACCTCTCTGCAGACCCTATGTCCCTTGCTTGCCTTTCATCTCCAAGAAAATTTCATTCAAATAGGACAATAATTTACTGACTCATCTTACCTGTAGCCAGTTCTACCCCCAAAGTGCTATGAATAGAATTTGTCTTAAATACACATTTCTTTTATATTAGTTAAAATCCTTTCATGATTCACATCATTTACAGTAGCTTGCCAAAACCCTTTTGAATGTGCTTGTGGTCCTTCTTTGTGGCTCCTGCTTCTCATCTCAGTCTATCTGCTGTTTCTCTCTTGTAATGTCCCTGAACCCTGGCCTTATCAAGGAACCTGCTGCTCCCAAAATGGGATATGCTTTCTCAATCCTCCAAAGACCATTCTATATGTTCTTTTGCCTAATTGGAATCTTGTTAATCCTTCTTCTGTTCTTGAAAAAATGTGTAACATTTTAAGACTCAATACGATCATCATATACATATATATTTATACACACACACACACACACACACACATTTTAGACAGAGTCTCACTGTCGTATATTTATGTATATTTAAGACAGAGTCTCATTGTCTTACACACACACACACACACACACACACGATGGAATCTTACTGTCACCCACGCTGGAGTGCAATGACACAATCTTGACTCACTGCCTCACTGCAACCTCTGCCTCCCAGGTTCAAGCAGTTTTCCTACCTCAGCTCCCTGAGTAGCTGGGATTACAGGAGTCCAACATCATGCCTGGCTAATTTTTGTATTTTTAGTAGAGACAGGGTTTCACCATGTTGGCCAGGTTGGTCTCAAACTCCTGACTTCAAGTGATACCCTGCTTCAGCTTCCTAAAGTGATGAGATTACAGGCATGAGCCACCATGCCCGGCCAAAAGCATCTCATTTTTGGTGCATTTTCCTCATACTTCCTTTCACCGTCCTCCTCTATGTAGAACTCAAGTTCTGAATCCTTCCTTAGAAAATGTATTATGTCATAAAAGTAACAAGTCTGTCTGTTCGGAATCACCTGAGGTCGGGAGTTCAAGACCAG
Organism: Saimiri boliviensis; assembly: GCF_048565385.1. Classification (NCBI taxonomy): domain Eukaryota; kingdom Metazoa; phylum Chordata; class Mammalia; order Primates; family Cebidae; genus Saimiri; species Saimiri boliviensis. The sequence continues at coordinate 18,147,457 of NC_133468.1, forward strand.
CATGGCCATCATAATAAAACCTCACCTCTACGAAAAATACAAAAAATAGTGGGGCATGGTGTTGGGTGCCCGTAATCCAAGCTACTCCAGGCTGGATAATTGCTTGAACCTGGGAGACAGAGACTGCAGTGAGCTGAGATCGTGCCACTGCACTCCAGCATGGTCAATAAGGGTGAAGCTCCATCTCAAAAACAAACCAACCAACCAGCCCCCCAAAACCAAGATCCTCATTTTCCCTACCAAAATGTGTTCTACAATCAAGACAATTGCAATTCTACTGTCCCAACTATTTAAGGTCTCAAAGCTTCATCACTCTTAATTTTTTTTTAGGAAATCTATAAATATCATCACTGCCTCAGAATACATCCAAAAATCTGACCATCAGCCATGATTGCCATCGTTAAAACCTGATTCAACCCATCATCCAATCTCACTTTAATTTCTGTAGTAACATCCAAAGTGGTCTCCTTGCTTCTACTCCCCATTCCTGATCACCTTTGACCTAGTCCCAATACAGTAGTCAAAATGATTCTATTAAAACTAAGTCAGATCATCTAGCTCTTATGCCCACAGCCTGCAAGGCTTTTCAAATCACAGAGCAAAAACCTGCATCCTTACATTGGCCTATAAGATCTTTAAATATCTGCCCCCCTGTCACATATTTAACCTTGTCTTCTACTTTTCTTTTCTCTTGCTCATTCCTTTCTAGCTTTCTGGCCTCTTCGGTGTTCTTTGAATGAACCAGGAATACACTGAATTCTGGGTGTCTGTACTTTCGGTTCTCTCTGCCTAAGAAACACATCTTTGAGACACCGACATGACCTAACTCCTTCACCTCTCTCACTTCCGTCAGTTGACCACAACATTTAAAATAGAAACCACTTTCACACTTCCTGGCCACCATTGGTATTTTATTTTTCCTCATAGCTATCATCTAACATACTGCATAATTATTATGTATTAATGTATATTTAATTATTATATATTAATGTTTATTTATTGTTTTCCTAATCCCTATGGAAAGGTAAATCTACAGGAGAGGAATGTTTACATTTCATCAATGGTGTATCCTTCATACCTAGAAGGTGGCTGACACACAGTTGTCAATAAGTATTTGCTAAATAAATGAATGAATCTAACTAATAAGTGATTTGAGACATGTAGACAGTGAAGAAATTGAAAACATGTAAGACTAGAATATGGAAAAAGATATAAGTACATATCTAAAAAAGAAGTAAATACTTTGCTAAGTAAACTATAACAGATAAAGAAACATCAATGGTTGGTCCAATAAGGCTTATAAAATATTGATAAAATAGCCATTTCTATTTCTAATAAAGTGGATATTTGCTGAAAGATAATTAAACAGTTTATACTTTTTACAGTCTTAGAAATATTATTGTAAAGGGCCGGGTGCGGTGGCTCACGCCTGTAATCCCAGCACTTTGGGAGGCCGAGGCGGGTGGATCACGAGGTCGAGAGATCGAGACCATCCTGGTCAACATGGTGAAACCCCGTCTCTACTAAAAATACAAAAAATTAGCTGGGCATGGTGGCGCACGCCTGTAATTCCAGCTACTCAGGAGGCTGAGGCAGGAGAATTGCCTGAGCCCAGGAGGCAGAGGTTACGGTGAGCCGAGATCGCGCCATTGCACTCCAGCCTGGGTAACAAGAGCGGAACTCCGCCTCAAAAAAAAAAAAAAAAAAAAAGAAATATTATTGTATAAGAGTGGAAATAGAGCAGACAATATTTCCATAATTTATTTTACCATATATATACTATTTTTGCTGTCCTTGTGAAATTAGGACTTCATGGAATGACTTTTGGGAAGTGCTGGGAGAAAGGGATAGTTTATCTGAGCTACAATTCTCTTTCAGTATGGTGTGATATAAATTGCTGTGATAAGTAAGCCTGGAGAACTAGAAGCCAGTGTGGTAATCCTTAATGTTGAGCAGTCATTTGTTGCCATCATAGAGTTGGAGAGAGTCAAGGGCTCTGTGGATGACAATCAGTAACTAATAATAAAATGCAATCATATTGCATAAAAGTTAAGACTTTTAAATTTTAATGAAAATATATAGTGGACATATATAATACATAGTGAATATGTAATCCTTTTCTTCGTCTTTCATTAAAAAAGAGAGAAGAATAATGGCACCCTTAACTCCACAGAAATACATTTAGACTTATATTTTTCTAATGTTTTTTATCCTAGAGGTCATGAGAAATCTAAGAAATACGATGATCCCATGAAAATTACGGAAAGACTGTAGCATGGCTAAGGATTGGGAATCAGAATATTTCTCTAAATGTTTGGATTCATCCATTAAAAGCAGAGACATGAGTAGTAAATTATTATTATCCACAGATCCAAATCTACAGGGAAGAAATTGGAGTTTAAGAATACAGTTCTACAGTTCTACATCAGGAGTCATTGTCAAAGTCATGATTAATGCATAACCTTCTGATATCTAATAATTTGGTTCATTATCACCTTTAGTTGATTTATTTGTCTACTATCAGTTACAATTAGGAACATGCCAGGCATGTATACTCACATTTAAATGCGTTTATAAAAAGACAGGTAAAATTATGCTGGTTATATGAATTGCAAATTAGCATATCTCTGTGTCAGAAAGGTCAGAGTTATGGTTATACAGTTTTCTCTTTGCCCTCAAAATTTAAATTTTAACAAAGATTAAAAGGCGTCTTTCTAGAATTTAGAAAAAAATGACTAAAAATTAATTTTCTTATAAGTATGTATATGTTTGCCTACTTGCTCACATTCATCATAGCAAGATACATTAGATTTACTAATTATTAACATTTCTGAAAATCAGTGTTTCTCATATTCTATATGAAACATAAAGAGAATAGGAATTATGTGCTAACTGTATAATCAATAAAACAGTGTTTGTTATTTAAAAAGACTTTAAATTTTCTTCTTGAAATATGCTTCAAAATGCATAAAATTGTTTAAAATGAAATTCACACTTTTATTTTTTATTAAATAGTATGACCTAGTTAATAATAATTATTTGATGTATTGATTAGTTTTTATTCTATTGTGAGAAATTTCCTGGAAATATTTTTTACTCAAGATTCTACTTATTTATGTGTAGTGTGCAGGATTTCAACAATGTAGGTCTATAATTTGTTTCAATGTAGCTATTTGATAACACATTTTTTTTCTAGACAGAAACCAAAACCCATAAGTATCTGGGCTTCAAAGTGAATTTCTGTAGTGATGAGAAGGGGTACATAATAAGATAAATGGTATCCAGAATTAATGATTCTAGGCTCCCTTTTACATCAAAAATATGCTACTAGGAGTACTGTGTGTTTAATCCTCAAAACAGTCTGATAATAGTAAAAACAATTACAAAAGCAGTAAGTACTTATACAGAAATTACTATAGACACAGTTTGAAAGACTTTCTGAATATCATGTTATTTAAACCTCACAACAATATCTTTAAAGAAGGTACTACAATACTTTTTGTTTGTCAGAGAAGGAAATTTTTTCATGGAGTTTAAGAAATTTCCTTAAACTCACACAGCTAGGAAATGACACAGCTACGAATTGGAGGTACCAGGATTTGAACCCAAGAAATTCAATTCCAGATTCCATCATCTTCACCAATCGATTGCACTATTTCTGTAGATAGTTGCTTTCATTCTCTTTTTACAAATGAGAAAACAGAGGGTCAGAATTATTAAGTTGCAAGTAGGAATTTGAACTGATGTTCTTTGACTTAAATTCTACAATATTGTCTGCTAGCACTACAGTGCACCATTTTCTGCTCAGCTGGGCAATCTATCTCTTAGTATTTTTTATGTTTTTTTTTTAAATCATGAAAAGTTTTGAGTTCTAGAATATAATGAATCAGGGTAGAAATTGATCAAAATATGTGTACCCCAGGTGAATGAAGTTAGTATTGGTTTCACAGCTCAGTTTCTTTTCAAAGTGGATAGGGATGGTGAGGAGAGCTAATATTTACCTAAAATGTACTGTACATTGAATCTGTAGTAATAGTATCATTTATAATTCAGTTTAATCCTTAAAACTACCCCATGAGACAATAATATTATCATTATTTTGCTGATGAGGATAAGGACACTCTGCAACATAAGAAATTCAATGTTAGAAGAGACTACTATTTGGCCTATTTCATGTTAAAGATATTCCTACACACAAAATTCTAATACTGCCCAATGAAAGCACAATGGAGTTTCAAGCATATTGGCACATGCAAATATTTGCTGAGGCACTAAGAATTGCAGGGTGTTAGGTAAATTTAATATTAAAAATCACCACAAGCACTTTCATGCCATAAAAATTGATATCTTCTTTTAAATTCAATTTGATTAAAATAAGAATTTTTCCATATTATGGTACTGATTTCATAAATGGAAAGATGTAGTATGATATCTGCTATCCTACAGTGATGAAATTTGAACACAAGCTTATAATTTCCTAATTCATTATTATTTCCTGTTTGAGTTGGGGTAAGAAAAATATGTGAATACATCAGAAATAATCCCATTATACATATTATTATTGATATAAAGTCCTGGTAGAAGAGACTATTATGCAATTTGGCCAATGAATCTCATGGGATTATTTAGTTATGTGCAATAGTTTAAGTGTTGTATGTCAAGTTACTTAAATAATGGATATGTTTTTCTTACCGAAGCAAAGATAAAGGTAAGAACCAATATTTATTTTTTCCTAAATACTCCAAACAATGTAATTTTTTAATCTAAAAAGAAGAATTAGTAAAAACAAACAAAAACAGAAGAGTAAGTTTAAGAAGTGGGTATTACCATCATTTTCTCTCAACTCCATTTCTCATGCTTAATCACTAGTTTATATCATTTCAGAATACTTTTATGTTGTGCATATATTTTATATAGTTCTGCAGTATATTTATATATAGAAATGTACTACACACATTTTCCATCAAAATAGGATTATACTATAAATTGTTTTATAATTTGTTTTTATTTACACAAGATTCTAACACAGGTATACATTGAATATGCTCATTATTCTTGACACTTCTGTGGTCTTTTATTATTCTTTTATGGACTTTATTTATTCTTAAAAATAATGCAGAGATAAGTATCCTTTACATATATTTGCATGGTTGGAAGATTATTTCTAGAGATTGCTAAAAAATTGTATTGCAATTTAAAAACTAACCACAACACCTCACTTTCAAAATCAAGATAGGCTTCAAGAAAAAAAGCTGTGGACCTCTCTAGAGAGATTGTTCACTTGTTCATGTTTGTAACCCTGACAAGTTTAATCATTCTGTGCCTTAGTTTCTTTATCAGCAAAATAGGGATCATGATAATACCTACATCATAGGGTTGTAGGGAAGATTACATTATTGGAACAGTACTTCTACTTAATTAAGGCTCAAGAAATGTCACCTATAAACTAAAATTAGCTTTATCTAGCATATATGTGTAATGTAAATTGGCAAGCTTCCCTTTTTTTAAAAAAAAGCAAGAAAATAGTGCTGATTGGTGATTTGAAATGCCAACTTTATGACAAACAATACTGACAAATCTTTCCAATCATACAAATAAATGTATGCTTCTTAACCATACATTTCTGTTTCACTGATCTACGTGTATGTTCCTATGCCATGACTGTACCATAAAACTTTTGCCTGTTAAGGACAGTTAATATATGAAAATGAAATGTACCCATTACTATGTCAAGGAAGCTAAGTAATAATCACATGCAGTTTGACAATCTTGTAATGACACTTTAGGGTGAGTAACTTAGCACTCGGAATTACAAAATTAAGAGTAAATTGCAAACATGTCTATCTGCATATCTCATTTCCTTCCACATCAATGATTGGAATAACTTAGAAAACAAAAAGCTATATTTGAGGCACTTATTACCATATTTTCTAAAGCTGCTTCTTTTTTTTTTAAATCATATATATGTCAGTGGAGAGCATATGTGTGTGTGTGGGCATGGTGCCTTAGGTAACTTCTTTTCATTTCTACATTTATTTTTTATTGTTTTACCTTTTAGCTTCAACACAAAGAAATAACTTATTTTCAAAACTAGTAAATAAAAAAATTACCACCATTTTTCTTTAGGTATAAATTTGTTTTATTCAAGCCTTTTTTGAAATACCCACATTAAATTTAGATTCACTTGTTCAGTCATCGTTCTGGGACATACAATCAATGCTCTAACACCTAATTAGACCTATATAGAAATAAATATGCACATTCATGAAGGAAATAGACCCATTGAGAGAGGAGGGTTCCCTTGACCGCTTTGCAGGACTTGTGACAGGGTGTGGCTAACTTACAGGACCCCAGCACTCAAACCCCTTGCAGAAGGGGGAGCACAGAACTTGGATGAGCGGGTGCCAGGCCCAGGGTGAGTGCTTCTGGGCTCCAACCCCTCAGCAGCATCTAGGGTTGTGTGACAATTAATGCTCTTTTAGCAGTTGCCATCCATGGATGTCTCAATGTTACCCAACTCAGTGGAGAGTCTGATTGATAGTCTTTTACATCCTGCCCTGTTGGTACCTGGGTTTTACCTGGCATCCAAGAATAATCAGGTCACACAGACTTGAAGGACTGTGAATGCAGAGATTTTATTGAGTGATGAAGGTGGCTCTTAGCAGGATGGGAAGTTGGAAAGGGGATAGAGTGGGAAGATAATCTTTCCCTGGAGTTTGGGTGTCTCTGGCTGAACTCCTCGCTGACCATTCCCAGCCAAACTCTTCTTGACATTCAGATGTTGCTTCTCTTTTCCCCTGCTCTGCTATGCCACTCTGCTCCTCTGCCAGTGGAGATTGGAGTTATATGGTCAGAGGATAGGGTGTGGAGCAGGCCAAAAAAGTAACATTTCGGCAGGAAAACAGGAATAACTGTTCTCATTTAGGGATGTGGTTTCCAGGCTTGAGGGTGGGACCTTTGCCAGGAACCACCATCTTCTACCCAGTATTTCCCTGCCTCTTATCTGTGTCACCATAATTGGAAACAAACAAATCAGTTTGTTCTAGGTGTTCATTACTTCCCCACTTTTGATAGGAAGAAGCTGGTTCTGCAAGTCAGGGTTATTTCGGAGGTTACTCCTTTCTAACAAGGCCAGTTCTACCAGATAGCATCCACTGTTATATAGTCACATAGAGGTTCCTTGTCTCTCTTTTCCTGTAAAAACAGAATTATGGGAGCAGAGTCCCTCTCTACTGGAAAATTCACTAGAGTTTATTCAGTCCAGCTCTGCCTAGTCTATGAATACCTCTTCTGAGAGGCTAAGAATCATGTGTATTATTCCACTGTTTCTTTGCTTACAGGATTTTGCCAAATGACACTATTTTAATGTTACCTGGGCTGATATTAGTGTTGTTTATATATTGAGGTCTATGCCTCCATTGTACAATAGTCATATAAAAATCCATAATGTTTTAATGTGAATTGAGAAAAATAAATATTAATATGTAGTCAGATTTACATTTGTCAAGTATAACTCAAGAACAGAATGATTTGCATTATTATTTCTCTATCTAAAAAGAGTTCTCTTATTGACCAAGAACACACAAACAACATCTTCTCTCCTTTTTTCTACTGATTACTTCAAATATTCACTAATATCCTCAGATCACTTTCTCATCATTTCTCTCTACTGAAGTAGACAAAAATGTTTCCTTTTATATGACTGAATCTGAGGCCTTGAGATGCACCACTATCTACCCATTACTCAACTAACTGAGGAGGCATTCTTTGTTTCTCCTGCTTTTCTCGATTCTCCATGGGGAGTATTAATTGCTCTCTTCTCTATCTTATCCTTACAATCAGGATCTATTTCCTGTGTATATCTTTCATTCCATTTTAATTATTTCTTAATCTATCCTCCCTGGATTTTTAATTTCTTAAAGATTGAGGATATGGCAATGGACACGAGACAAAGTCTTACCTCCACAAAACTTACATACTGAGGCTAAATAATATAATAATATAAATCTGCAAAACAATAAATTAATAAAATAATTATAAATAAGTGAACAGACAGATAAATAAAGCAATGTAGATTACAACACATGCTAAGAAGGAAATGAATAGAATGCTATGATACAAAATAATAAGGATAAACATCTTCGGGATAAGCGGCTCTATAAGTCATTGATACTGAACCTCTAAGGAGAAAATTGTGAAAAGAGTTACGGGGGAGAATTCCAAGCCAAAGCCAGATCAGGCAGAGCTTCACTCATAGAAGGAAAACTGGCTTTTTGTCCAAATTCAATTCATTTCTTCCAACAATACTATATTTTACCATCTAATGTATGACAAAATGTAAGGATGAAAATAAGGCTGGGCATGGTGGCTCATGCCTACAATCCTGGCACTTTAGGAGACCAAGGCATGTGGATCACAAGGTCAGGAGCTCTAGACCAGCCTGACCAACATGGTTAAACCCCTGTCTCTACTAAAAGTACAAAAATTAGCCAGGCATGGCGGCACATGCCTGTAATCCCAACTACTTGGGAGGCTGTGGCAGAAGAATCCCCTGAACCTGGGAGGTGGAGCTTGCAGTGAGCAGAGATTACACCACTGCACTCCAGCCTGGGCAACAAGAGCAAGACTCTGTCTCAAAAAGAAAAAAAAAAAGTAAGAAAAGAAAAGAAAATCTCTGTACTCATGGATCTTATACTGGAAGGCAAGTGAGGATGAAAACTGCAATAAGCAGATAAACATATTAACAAGCAAAATAATTTCACATATTGATAAAGTCTCTAAAGATGATATAGAAAACCTCAACATGATGAGATGAGGTCTTATTAACATAGGGTGGCCAGGCTGGTCTCTCCGAGAGGTCACAATTGATCAGAGCACTAAACAATGTGAAGGACTGAACCCAGTGAAATCTGAAGAAAGGACACACCAGGCAGGGGAAAGAGCAGTGCAAAGCCTTGAGGGCAGAATGAGTTTGGCCAGTTGGAAGAACAGCAGGGTAGGAGTAATTGGCTAGAAGCCACAGAGACAGGAAGAGATGAAGCTGGAGTTTGGGGCCAGATTATTATAATACCCTACATCAAATGCCTGGACAAAGAAGACTAAACATAAAAGTAAACAAATTTAATCCAAATTCTGTCTCTACTTTCCTTTTTACTCAGAGAACATGCTTTTCAAAATGCTTCCACGAGGCCACCCAATGCTCAGATACACCTTTCATTCACTTAATGAATGCTCAGTAATTTTTAGTCCTTGTTGAACATTAGAATCATATGTGAAGTTTTTAAAAAATAAATATTCATGACCCTCACCCATGAAACCTAGATATGTATAAATAAATTTTTAAAAATCATGAGCAATCTGATAAGCAATAGAAGTAAAAAACGACTGTTTTCTACTCAGTAGGTCTAATTGACCATTGTTCGTAGAAAATAAGAATTAACAGGAAGAAATACACTGTCATCAAGATGATTTCTTTCTCATTTTAGTTGCATTTTTACCATGGCGATTACCAATTGCAAAGTATGTTGATACAACTTTCAATCACATTTTGCATCCTGGAAATTATTGAAGATTTCTGCATTCTCTTTTCAAACTTGACTCATACTGCTAATGAAAAGATTAGTTTGTGGCCAATGAATACATTTTAATGGTAAAATAGCTGAAAGTTATTTTCCTGATACTACAAAGGTTACAAATTGTCTAGTCATAACCTAACAGATACTACATTAGTGTTGAAATATCATTAAGGTTGTTATGACTGATAATTCTGTCATAAATAAAATAATATTTTAAAGTGTAGTAATAAACTGGCTTAATTTCCATGCTATATGCTTAACAGTTGCAAAATATTATCAGAAATTAAAATGCACAGACTTCTCTTAATGTTTGTTATGAATAAAAATATACAATAGAAAGAAAATAATACCCAGTAATCTTCCAGCTGAGCCTAAGAATTCCAATGCCAAATTGCTTTAAAGAATAAATTCTCATAGAATGGCATATATGCTACTACATTATGCATATGAGTCTTGTGTATATTGAAAGAAGGAATTACATTAAATGTGGTATTTTTGCACACATGAAAGAAGAGCTCTTTTCTGAAAATGAGATGAATCAATCAGAGTTCTTCAAAATCAAAATATAAGAAAATGTCCTTTCTAAAACTAGTCTGTGTCTGAATATTATACCATTCAACAAATATGCTTATTGTTAAATTTAGAGATTATACATAAAATTTCCTTAATTACCATAGTTGTTTTCTCTTCATACACCTTTTCAGAGACTATTATCCATATTGTAATGTTCAGAAAAGTAATGATGAATTCATAAATATGTTGACAGTGTCATATTAAACCTATAAGCTCTAGAATTGTGATTCTCAAAGAAAAAAGGAGATTTAAAGGAAAAGAATGAGGTGGGACATATCAGAATGTGAAATACAATAATTGCTTTGAATTTTAAGATGTTTGTGCAATTTAAAAAATTGAAATTTTATGTGCTATTGAAGGAATATATAATCTCTTGAAGAACGTAAAAGCAGGCATGTGTTAAAAATTATGTAAAATATTGCCTAAGAATTACAAATGACAAATTACATGCCAAAATATGATATGTGGCCTTGTGCTAAAGGGGGGGGGGCATATGAGATCTTTTCTTCATTAAGGAGATGAAGCCAGAGGGAAAACATCAAGGAGAAAGATTATATAACTTTTCAAATATCAGCCCTCATTAAAATTTACTTTGGTGGCATTCAAACATATGTTTGAATAGAAATTAGGATTTCTACTCTTTTTTTTTTTTTTTTTTTTTTTTTTTTGAGACGGAGTTTCGCTCTTGTTACCCAGGCTGGAGTACAATGGCGCGGTCTCGGCTCACCGCAACCTCCGCCTCCTGGGTTCAGGCAATTCTTATGCCTCAGCCTCCTGAGTAGCTGGGATTACAGGCACGCGCCACCATGCCCAGCTAGTTTTTTTTTTTTGTATTTTTAGTAGAGACGGGGTTTCACCATGTTGACCAGGATGGTCTGCGATCTCTCGACCTCGTGATGCACCCGCCTCGGCTTCCCAAAGTGCTGGGATTACAGGCTTGAGCCACCGTGCCCGGCCAGGATTTCTACTGTTAAGAAAAGCCAAGTGATGCTTTCTTTCAATTCCCAGATTATGACTGCTAATTCAGTTGTCATTTTACAGAGAGGAGAAAATCATTTAAAGTTGAAGATGAGAAATTATATACCAGTATTATTTTGCAGGAATTTAGAAAAACCTAGCACTTTAAGACAATTCAGTCAACAACTACACTGATAAAATTTTAGGTCTTTTTTTCACAAGGTAAAACTTACCTCCTAAGGTTTAGATTTATACTTTAAAGTGTGAGAAAGTGCTAATTATTCCAAGACAATATAAATGGAATGCCAGGAATTTATGACATCCGAGGCAATTTTATTCTTGCAACGCATTATTTTGAGGGAAAGATGGGAGAAAGAAACTTACATGTAAGGGGATGAAAACTATGAGCTAACACCACATTCCGCACTTTACATACAACATTTCCTTTCACTTAAAAAAAAAAATGCACCTCTTACTGCATGTTATTATTCAGCTGTGACAGGTTAGCTGAGTTAACCAATAACCAGCATCACTTATTAGGGTCACTGATGGGTATTAACACCTTTCAGCCTGATTTCCACACCATCTGCATTTGACTCAAACACTGTGACTCAATGCTGAATCTGTAGCAGCCCACCACAATCAAAAATTTGTTGAAACATTCTTTAAGTACCGTTTGTAAAAAAGTCTCCGTTCTAGCTCTAAACTACCTTCCTTGAAAGATAAGAGAAACAGATGACACGGTTAAGTGAAACAGGAACAAACAAATTGGGCTCTCTGGATTTTCAGCCACAGCAGTAGCGAAACTGGTTAGTACACAGGTATCAATTCCCGAGGCTGCATGATATATTTATGCTTTCAACTTCTTCTCATAACTTCACAGCAGAATATGATTATCCAAGAAAATCAATCTACTTCTACTAGAAAAAGAATATTTCAGTGATGAATGGTGTCAAATATTGTGTGTGTGAGATATCTGTCCTGGAAACTGAGTTGCTGGCTGTGAATAGCTCTTTGAAAATCACTCTCTCTCCTGGAGTTATCTAGGACAGACACATGTCAGGAGTACTACTCACTGAATTGTTACTGGGAAAAGCCTCCTGCCTAGGCCAGCCAATGGGAGGTAGGACAAATGGGTGTCACATTTTAAATATGTGGTATGTTGGCAAATTTTACAACATTTGGCATATGTTCCTAAGGGGATACAATGGACTGGGAATATGAGTATAATAAAGGAATTTTATGATAGGAAAAATGTTCTATAATAGGGGACTACTTCTTTTATATAGCTTTTTCTGAGGCATTTCCAATATGCATCTGAACATAATCTTAAGAATATCTTAGAACACAGTAGACGGAAAGTTTCAAGGTTTTGAGATAAATTATTTTTCAATAAGAATTATATAAAACATTAGAAAATGCTCTATAGTGTCATTTGACCTTGATCCTGCAAAGGTCAAAATAATCATTCTATTTAAGAAATACAAAGGAGTATTATTAGCTAGGACATTAAAAATGAATAAACTATTTGTAAACAGTGTTAACAATTATATATGTATACATATTTTCTGGAGCCCAAAAGAGATATGTTAAAGTTCTAAATATGATATGTGGGTATACCTTTCAGGTCACACTGGAAAGCATAAAAGGAGCAAATAAAATTAAGCAAATATTCATTTAGATGTGAACTATTCAAGAAGGATTAAACAAAGTAATACATGTAAGTGATATTTTCCCAATCGATCATCTCCAGGTTCTTTGCCATCTTTTCTAATATGCAGTCTATCTTCCTCCAAGAGAAAGACAACAAACATATTCACTTGTCTGTCACAATAGACTGGGGTACTCTAGAAATACAATTCCAAATGTAAAGCAACCCATGGAACTAACATTTACTATTTCACATGTCATACCTGTAGGTCTTGACATCAAACACTTCAATTATATCCTATACCTTAAGAACATTGACTGCTTGGAAAGGTTTTTATTATGTAAATTTCATTTTGGGGTTATCATCGGTATAATTAATCAAAATGGGCAATAAAGTTATTTGATGGAACAATTTAACATTGCTTATTTGCTTTTAGAATTTAAATTATTCTGGAGACTAAAATGCTTTTTAATCTTCCCCAAATCCATGGATTATGAAAGGTAGAGAAATGTGAGTTAGCCAATTTATTTTCACATTGCAGTGAAGTGGATTCAAAGGTTGATTACATATTCACAAAGTTATATTCATGTTTGTGTAAATAGACAAGTATTTTTAAAAACATGAGAAAAGGATTTAATGCCACATACAAGTATTCTAAGCTTTTTAAAAATGAATTATTATGTAAAGCATAAAAATCAAAACATTTCAAGCAAATGTATTCTTAATATTTTCAAATACTTTACTATGCATCATATTTGAAATATAGACTTTAAAATCTCACTATATTTATAAAGTTTAAAGATATACAGTCACAGAAAGCTATATAGTGCCACTAAAAAAATTACAGTGTAATTTTCTGACAGAAAACAACTTTGAAGTTTTGGTAATTCATGAAGAATATTTTTTATATTTTTGAAGCTGAAGATTACTTCATTTTATTCCAAATTTCATCAAAGAACAAACACACAAAGAATTGCCTTTAGAGCATAAGGAAATATATCAATAAATTTTAAACTATCAAGTTAATCTTTAAACTCTCCGAGAAAGAATGAGTTATGAAAATGCAAGTAACACCACAATAATGTGCATGTGAATTGCTATTAAATTTTTATACCTCTGTAATTACACAGCAAAGACCAATAATTTAAAACTTGAAAAGGAAATCATCTACAGGACTTATATGAGTTTATGCATTTTATTTTCAGTAATATTAGAGCATAATCATAAAACATTAAGATGCATATAAATGTAGTCCAACGGGATGATCCAAATGCATGCAATAGTAGGGAGGAAAAAATGGTTGCATAAAAGCAAGTTTTGTAAATAACACCAATATTGTCCAAATACCTGTATGAGGACCCAATACATAGACTATTACTTGAGGTTCCCACTTAGAGTTATGTCTTTCAAAGTCAGCATCACTTCTTCTATTGTGTGCAAAAAAGCAATTTACATATTTCAATGGAAAATAAAAATAATAATGAGGTCATTTTATGCGGCAAAATCTGAAGTTGGTTAAGAAAGTTTACGTTGTTTTTTTTTTTTTTTTAACCTTTTCAATCATTTTTGAGTTTCTTCTCTGTTATCTTTTTAGTCCTTTCTCAGCTTATATTACCATTAATTATCTTTCAATGAATCCTTCTCTGTCAAAGGCTTCAGAATACCACACTGCATTACTCTCAAACTTCAGGATGCATAATAATCCCCTAAGGACTTAGTTTAGAATGCAGTTTCACAGATTATAATCAATGGATCTTGTGATTGCATGTTAGAGGGGTTAAGGAGGGTTGCTCAAGAGCCTATAGATTCAATCACCTGATACAAGTAATCTGGAGACCAAATCTTGAAAATTCTGTCATGGAAAATACTTGAATGATTAAAAGTCTCCAGTCCCAAAGAGAAAGGAGTACACATGTGGGTTTGTGGCTGGATAACTTAGGGGCACTGATATTTAGATTTGTGTCCCTGCCAAAATCTCATGTTGAATTGGAGGAAGGGTCTGGTGGGAGGTGATTGGATCATGGGGGTGATTTTCCTCTTGCTGTTCTCCTGACAGTGTGTGAGTTCTCACAAGATCTGATTGTTTAAAAAGTGTGTGGCTTTCTTTGCAGTAGCTTTCTCCTGCTGCCATGTAAGATGTGGTTTGCTTCCCCTTCCCCCCTTTTTTTAATTTTTATTTATTTATTTATTTATTTTTTTATTGCATTTTAGGTTTTGGGGTACATGTGAAGGATATGCAAGATTGTTGCATAGGTACACACATGGCAGTGTGGTTTGCTGCCTTCCTTCCTCTCACCTGTATCTGTCATTTCTCCCCATGCTATCTCTTCCCACCTCCCCAGCCCCCTGTCCCTCCCCCTTTTTCCCCCAACGTACCCCAGTGTGTAGTGCTCCCCTCCCTGTGTCCATGTGTTCTCATTGTTCAACACCAACCTTTGAGTGAGAACATGCGGTGTTTGATTTTCTGCTCTTGTGTCAGTTTGCTGAGAATGATGGCTTCCAGGTTCATCCATGTCCCTTCAAAGGACACGAACTCATCGTTTTTGATGGCTGCATAATATTCCATGGTGTATATGTACCACATTTTCCCTATCCAGTCTATCATTGATGGGCATTTGGGTTGGTGCCAGGTCTTTGCTATTGTAAACAGTGCTGCAATGAACATTCATGTGCATGTGTCCTTATAGTAGTGTCAAAATTGAAAGAGCTAGAGGAGCAAGTTCAAAAAAACTCAAAACCTAGCAGAAGACAGGAAATAACTAAGATCAGAGCAGAACTGAAGGAAATAGAGACACAAAAAACTCTTCAAAAAATCAATAAATCCAGGAGCTGGTTTTTCGAAAAGATCAACAAAATAGACCACTAGCCAGATTAATAAAAAAGAAAAAAGAGAATAACCAAATTGATGCAATAAAAAACGATAAAGGGGATATCACCACAGATTCCACCGAAATCCAAACCATCATCAGAGATTATTACAAACAACTCTATGCGCATAAACTAGTAAACCTGGAAGAAATAGGTAAATTCCTGGACACCTGCATCCTCCCAAGTCTAAACCCGGAAGAAGTCGAAACCCTGAATAGACCAATAACAAGGTCTAAAGTCGAGGCAGCAATTAAAAGCCTACCACCCAAAAAAAGCCCAGGTCCAGATGGGTTCACAGCCGAATTCTACCAGACATACAAAGAGGAGCTGGTACCATTCCTTCTGAAACTATTCCAGACAATCCAAAAAGAGGGAATCCTTCCCAAATCATTTTATGAGACCAACATCATCCTGATACCAAAACCGGGCAGAGACTCAACAAGAAAACTTGAGGCTAATATCCACAATGAACATAGATGCAAAAATCTTCAATAAAATACTGGTAAGCCGATTGCAACAGCGTATCAAAAAGCTTATCCACCATGATCAAGTAGGATTCATCCCAGGGATGCAACGCTGGTTCAACATACGCAAGTCCATAAACATAATTCAGCACATAAACAGAACCAAAGACAAAAGCTACATGATTATCTCAATTGATGCAGAGAAGGCCTTTGACAAAATCCCCTTCCCCTTTCACCATGATTGCAAGTTTCCTGAGACCTCCCCAGCCATCTGGAACTGTAAGTCAGTTAAATCTCTTTTCTTTATAAATTACCTGGTCTCAGGTAATTCATTAGAGCAGTGTGAAAACAGACTAATACAGACACTTACAAATTATGTGCTTTTTGAATAATCAATCACTTTACTTCTTAACTTACTCATATAAAATTCAGGGTACTGGACTAGGTGATGCCTAAGGTTAATTTGGGGTCTCTTTATAATAATAATTTTTTTCTCCAGCTTTCAACATTGCATAGTAAAGCCTCTCAATATCCTTCAAATCAAAACTAGTATGTTACTGATTGCTTCACCTTTTGCTAATACTAGATATCTTGATCACATTAATTGCAAAAATAATATGGCAATGTATACATAGTTATTTTTCTGCCCAACACAACCTATTCCTTTTTCAAAGATTTACCACATTCTCCTTTGGTAACTACTTCTCCTGACATCGTCCATGGTTGCAATGGAAGCCATTATTATATAGTGCAATCTACCCTTGTAAGTTCTTGATTAACCAATTCTAAAGTAGACACTTGATCCAAGCTGGGCCAAATATTCTCATGCCTGTTATTTTTGGATTTGAGACTCAGAGCAAATTGTCATTTTCCTAAAGGTCTGAGCAATAACATCAAAATATCAGATGACGTTGGATGCATCTGTGGGGTAAATTAGTCTGAAGTGAGAGGATAGTATTAAAACTTACCCACACAGGAGCAAAATTAAGAGTCAGAAAAAAATTTTTTATTCTCTGATTTCATGGCACAACAACCTTGCTGTATTTGATTTACACAAAATATCTAGAGGTTTTATGGTACATTTACCTTTTAGAATAAGCCAATTTGAGTTGTGTTTCTGTGCCAGCCAAATGAGAGTCCTAACTGAAAGAACAGATTCTGCAGATGGATATTGAAATTCCATCTGTAGCTTTCTAAATAATACAATGAAAAAGAGAGCA
Source organism: Saimiri boliviensis (assembly GCF_048565385.1). NCBI lineage: Eukaryota > Metazoa > Chordata > Mammalia > Primates > Cebidae > Saimiri > Saimiri boliviensis. The sequence continues at coordinate 18,164,765 of NC_133468.1, forward strand.
AATTTGATTTGAACTTGCTTGGAATGGAAATTAGTAGGACATGATTTTCTAGAATAATTCTTTCCTATATCTCTCCTACAGATGGTTGTTGGCTTATGAGGCCTAATAACCAGTGACTATGAAGAAAATAGACCACAAGTTAAATAGTCTAACCCTAGAATTGCCATGAGGAAGCCAAGAAAAAAATAAATATCCAACATATAGAATTTTCTATAAATAGAATGTCTTTAGGTCTGAATCTAAAATATGCATCCTTTTTCATCAAAACAAGACAAAAGTCAAATACTCTCTCTTTGTGGACAAGAAGATCTGATACCTAGAAAATCTTAAAGACTCTGCCAAAAGGCTTCTGGGACTGATAAATTTCAGTAAAGTTTCAGGACACAAAATCAATGTACAAAATCTAGTAGCATTTCTATACACCAATAATGTTCAAGCTGAGAGAAAAATCAAGAATGCCATCATATTTATAATGCACACACACACACAACCTAGGAATACATCTAATCTAGGAGATCAAAAATCTCTACAAGGAAAACTACAAAAAAAAATGCTGAAACAAATCACAGATGACACAAGCATGGAAAAACATTCAATATTATGGATTGGAATAATCAATGTCATTTAAATGGCATACTGCCCAGAGCACTTTACAGATTCACTGGTATTTGTATCAACAACAAATATCATTTTTCAGATAATTGAAAAAAAAAAACTGTCCTAAAATTTATATGGAACCAAAAAGATCCTGAATGCCAAAACTAATCCTAAGCAAAAAGAACAAAACTGGAGGAATCATGTTACCTGTTTTTAAATTATACTATAAGTCTACAATAACCAAAATAGCATGGTACTGTTAAAAACAAAACAAAACAAAACAAAACAAAAAAAAACAAAACAAAACAAAACAAAAAACAGATATATGGACCAATGGAACAGAACAGAAAACTCAGAAACAAAACCATATCTACAGTCATTTGATTTTCAACAAAGTTGACAAAAATAAGCAACAGGGAAAGGACCCCCTATTCAATAAATTGTGTTGGGATAGCGGTTTAGCCATATGCAAAAGAATGAAATTGGACCTTCACCTTTCACCATACCCACAAAGTAATGGAAGATGAACTAATGATTTAAACATAAGACCTCAAACTACAAGAATCCTAAAAGAAAACCTAGGAAACACCATTCTGGACATTGGCCTTGGGAAAGAATTTATGACCAAGTCCTCAAAAGCAATTGTAACCAAAACAAAAATGGACTAGTGGGCCTGATGAAACTAAAGAGCTTCTGCACAGGATAAGAAACTATTGACAGAGTAAACAGACAATTGACAAAATGAAAGAAAGTATTCTCAAACTTTGAGAAAGTATGAGAAACTTAAACAAGTAAGCAGAAAACATGTAACCCCACTAATAATGGGCAAAACACATGAACAGACACCTCAAAAAAGACATACAAGTGGCCAGGAAACATGCTTCTCATCACTAATCATTAGAGAAATGCAAATAAAAATCACAATGAGGTATTATATCACACCAGTCAGAATGGCTATTATTAAAAAGTCAAAGGAGGTTGAGGGAGGAGAATCACTTGAACCGGGGAGGCAGAGGTTGCAGTGAGCCAAGATCATATGATTGCATGCCAGCCTGGGTGACTGAGTGAGACCATCTCAAAAAAAAAAAAAAAATTCAAAAACAAGGCATTTTAGTGTGAATGTAAAGAAAAGTGAATGTTCATACACTATTGGTGAGAATATAAATTATGTCAGCCGCTGTGGAAAGCACTTTGGAGATTTCTCAAATAACTTAAAAGAGAACTACCCTTTGACCCAGCAATTCCTTTACTGGGTATGAATTCAAAAGAAAATAATTTATCCTACCAAAAAAAATGCATACACTCTCATGTTCATTGCAGCACTATTCACAATTGCAAAGACATAGAATCAACCTAGGTGCCCATCCATGGTGGATTAGATAAAGAAAACGTGCTACACATACATCATGGAGTACTATGCAGCTGTAAATATGTCCTTTGCAATAACACAGATGCAGCTGGAGGCCATTGTCCTAAGTGAATTAACACAGGAACAAAAAATTAATTACTGCATATTCTCACTTATGAATGGGAGATAATCATTGGCTAATCATGGACATAAAGAGGGTAATTGTAGATACTGAGAACTATTAGAAGGGAGAGGGAGAGTGGGGCACCTGGGCTGAAAAATTAACTGTTGGGTACTATGCTCAGTACCTAGGTGATAGGATTATTTATACTGCTAACCTCAGTGTCATGCTATTGAAGGGAGAAAGCCAGCTTGCTTTAGGCAGAAAGTAAGGGTAGGGTCCCCAGAATACCTCCAATACACCCCACAAATGCTTACACCAGATGTTTTGTGCAGATGAGGGAACCTGCACAGGAGCTTGCCTAAACATGCCCACAGTGGAAAATTCCATTTCTTAACACATGTGCAGTAAGGGAAATACATCAATATGGAGTGGCTTAGTCCAAGGGCCTGTATGCACACTGGAAGGATGGGGTGGAACTGCCAGGAATTTGCACCTGAAGCCCTGGTATTCAACTGTGAAGGGGGCAACCAAAAACCTGCTTTCATGACTCCTCTCTTTGCTCTCACTTAAGAAATTCTATTCAACTTACTCTCTGGGGTCCACATGCCTATTTCTTCTTGATTGTGAGACAATAACTCAGACCTAGCCAACTTAAAGATTTACTGTATTAGTCCGTTTTCATGCTGCTCATAAAGATATGGCCAAGACTGGGCAATTTACAAAAGAAAAGGGTTTAATGTACTTACAGTTCCACATGGCTGGGGAGGCCTCATGGCAAAAAGCAAGGAGGAGCATGTCATGTCCTACATGGATGACAGCAGACAAACAGAGATAACTTGTGCAGGGAGACTCCTGTTTTTAAAACCATCAGATCTCGTGAGACTTATTCACTATCACAATAACAGCACAGGAAATATGTGCCCCCATGATTCAATTACCTCCCACTGGGTCCCTCCCATAACATGTGGAGTTCAAGATGAGTTCTGGGTGGAGACATAGCCAAATCATATCACTCTGCCCCTGGCCCCTCCCAAATCTTATGTTCCCATATTTCAAAACCAATCATGACTTCCCAGCAGTCCCCCAAAGTCTTAACTCATTTCAGCATTAACCCAAGAGCTCACAGTCCAAAGTCTCATCCAAGACAAGGGAAGTCCCTTCTGCCTATAAGCCTGTAAAATCCAAAGCAAGCCAGTTACTTCCTTAATAGAATGGAGATACAGGCATTGGGTAAATACAGGCATTCCAAATGGGAGAAATTGGCCAAAACAAAGGGGCTACAGGCCCCATGCATGTCCAAATTCCAGTGGAGCAGTCAAATCTTAAAGCTCCAAATGATCTTCTTTCACTCCATGTCTCATGTCCAGATCACGTTGATACAAGAGGCGGGCTCCCATGACCTTGGGAAGCCCCACCCCTGTGGCTTTGCAGAGTATTGCCCTCTCCTGACTGCTTTCACTGGCTAGCACTGAGGGTCTGTGGCTTTTACAGTCACATGATGTAAGTGGGCAGTGGATTTACTATTCTGGGGTCTGGAGAATTGTGGCCCTCTCCTGATAGCTCCACTAGGCAGTGCTCCAATAGGGGTTCTGTGTGGGGGCTCCAATCCCACATTTCCCTTCTGCACTGCCCTAGCAGAGGTTCTCCATGACTGCCCCACCCCTGCAACAAACGTCTGCCTGGGCATCCAGCCATTTCCATACTTCCTTTGAAATCTAGGCAGAGGTTCACAAACCCCAATTCTTGACTTCTGTACACTTGCACACTCAACGTCACTGGGAAGGAAGGAGGAGCAAGTTACGTCTTGCTGGATGACAGCAGGCAAAGAGAAAGAGAGAGCTTGTGCAGGAAGACTCCCATTTTTTAAAACCACCAGATCTCATAATACTTATTCACTATCATGAGAACAGCATGGGAAAGACCTGCCCTCATGATTCCATTACCTCCACTGGGTCCTTCCCACAACACGTAGAAATTCAAGATGAGATTTGGGTGGAGACACAGCCAAACCCTATCACTTGTATACCCCAGCTATTCACTGGGTAGAGAAAGGAATGAGGGATGCTTTTTTCACCTATTTCTAGATGGGTAACCAATTATCTTCAGTCTGTGTTTATCTCCAATGCCTCCTGAATCACTGAGAATCTTTTGAAATAAAAACAGAGAAACCTTCTTTGTCATGTTTCCTCCTCTGTCCTCTCTTCACAGATGGGTATTTGTGTCCCTGTACCACAGGACAATCCCATTAGATGAATCCTGCTAACTGGAAAAGTTAATTTCCCCAAACTTAAACTGTTAGGCTTAAAATTGGGCTCAGAGGAAAGGAACCCAAAAGCCTGACATGCTGGCAAAAGGGTAAAAGTTTTTTTCTTGTAGGACTTCTGGCCTCCCTCTTTCTGTGCAAACTGGTTGAAAGAATGATAAAATCACTGTTTATATCCTCTGTAAAGTTTTGATTAATGGGAAAAAGGATTTGTGAGGCTAGCTGTAAGCTGTAGCCAACCTCGTATGCTTTGTGTGTCTTTCTGTATGGTTCTGTCATGAGGAGGGGTACCCTAGGATAGAATATGGGCCTAGGACCCCATAAGCTCACTGTTCAAGCCAGTCTGGCAAACCAGTGAGTAACAAATTTTGTTTTATGTTTCCATCTTGTTTTACATCCTTGGGAGCATGACCTGTAATCATGCAGAAATACTTGGTTTTGGTCTCTGCCGTTTTACAATGGCAATCTGGGTTCAATCCCGGCTTAGGGAATGAGTATTTTCTGGTTAGTACCTGTGTGATTTTTACCATTTGCTGATTCTCTTCCTCTCCATGACCAACTTCTAGCTTCCTTTCTTAAATCTTCCTTTCTCTGAGCTACCTTTAAAGATTCTAGATTGTATAAAAACTGCTTACAACCTCTATGATAATACCTTGTACACTTGCCGATAAGTCATAACCTTAGATGAGGCTTGTTAGTTTCACCTGTGAGGTTACTTTTGGTAAAGTTCAAAAGTCAGAAATATTTGCCACGTAACATTAACATGGCTAAAAGTGGGTAACAAGGGATTTAAACAGATTTTCTTAAAGAGCACTCAGCTTAATTCACAGTGAATATCCAAGAGGCAGAGGTTGCCGTGAGCTGAGATCGTGCTGTTGCACTCCAGCCTTGGCAACAGAGTGAGACTCTATCTCTAAACAAAACAAAACAAGCAAATGAACAAACAAAGTGAATATCCAAGCTGCAGGTATATTTAAAAGGGTTTTATGTTTTTCTCTTCTTGGATCTTGTTTTTCTGGAAAAGTGTTCTTTTTTTCTCAGTCAACTGAACTACTTTTCCCCATTTTTTCTTGCCACTCTTAATGTATACATCAGAGGTCCTAAGATAACTTATGAGAGCAGGGGACTCATTGGAAGAAACAGAGAAGGCACCATAGATTCCATTTTGGGAAAATAAAATAAAATAAAATCTGTTTTCCTCATGAAACTTCAGGAATTAAAAGCAGCTAGATCCTTCTCAAAATCTGTTTTTTTGTCTTCCAGCTATGCCTGTTTGTTGGGCCCTAATTTAACTGCAGGCTTTCCTAGCCCTGCTTGTGGAAGGGTTTCACACTAAGGCCAATAATCCAATTAGGAGGTTGGCAAATGAAAAACTTTACAGCTACTGGATTTTCTTCTGTCTGTCTGTGTAAACATATATGTGTTATGTGTATGATGATTATATAAAAAACAGCTCTAATTGATTAGGCTAAAGAAAAATAAGCACTTAAATATTTTTGAAGGAAAAATAAAAGCTATAATGTCTTTTAGTTCACATGACTTTAATCTTTGAAAAATAAAAACAGCTTAAAAGATAATTGGTAAAACACAAATGTCTTCAAAATGTAAATATGTGGTCTAAATTATGCAGGTCAGATACTAGGTTTGCCAAATGTTTTAAGGTTATAAAATGCTTCTTTGGCTTTTGAGAACTGATTGACTTCCCTGCTTTATAATTTGGTAATCCCTGGGGACATATGGAATTAACCGAGCACTTAACTGTGCTGGAAAGAGTCAGATCTTATTTGCACCTAGTACATAATTAAAATAACTTACCAGGTTTATACTAAAACTAAAAATTGCTAAGAGTTGCCATTAGAACATGCAACTAAGACTATTGAAATTAGATTTACACGCAAGGTGTGTAAGGAAAGTAAGATGTGTTTTTAGTAAAAGGTTATAAGAAGGCATGGAAATGTAATTTTTGCCTAAGGTTAAAGGATTGTCTTGAATTAGACAGATAAAGCCAAAAGTTTAAACAATTGGTGAATGGTTTCTAAAAATTAGTCTTGCACAAAAGGTTTATAAGCAACTCTTCTCATCGTCAAACTGATTAAGCTTGGATAGAATCATCTATAAGGTTTCATTAAAAAACTGAGGTTGACATTAATAGTAGACTAACGCAAGGGTAAAATTTGGCTTTCTCGCTCTTGAACAAGATTTTCATGTAATAGTAAAGGATAATAAAAGGTTTTCGACTTTTTAAAAATTTTCGTGTCATCATTTTGGCTAAATAAATAACTTACAATAATCAGGAATTTTATTTCATCGTATCAAATATGTTGAACCTTTAACCTGTTTGGTAGGCTTCCCAAAATCAAACTTCAGCTTCAAAAATTGTCCTTTCTGACCCCTAGCTTTTGGATGCTACAGAAAGCCCCTCGAGCATCCAGAAGAGAGGTAAACAAGATTATTTGACATGTTTAGTTACAACAGATTGCTAAAATAAAAATAAGGTTTAAACTTCTTCAGGTTATGTTTTAGTGAATCATATTAATATATGTTTGAAAGTTGTATGGAATTTCTAAAATTCTAAAGTCTGAGTATATACTGTCAGTCATAATTAATGTTATTATGTTAAGTTCCTATAAACCACAGAGGTAACCAAATTTCTTCATCAACTGTATTCTTGACTGTAACTATTGTGGACATTTTGTATTCACAGACAATTGTTGTCTTATTCCTTTTCCAGAGATGATTTATCATCAGCTATAGGACTTTGATAGGTGTAAATGCAGGTTTCTGATATTTTTGCAGATTATGACATTGGGATAGAGGAAAGCATACAGGACTCATGAAGATCTGAAATGTTCATGAATATCAAACAAAATAAGAGTTAATGAAATAAATTGAACTAATAGAAAACTAAAGCAATATTTTCAATTTTTGCTTAAGATATTGCTAATTTTTATTTTGTTTTTCAGAGTCAATTAAACTTATTTTGAGAGATTTGCAGTCTTCAATAATTGAATAAGGTATGCTCCTGGGAACAAAATTTAGAGCATGTTTTTCTCTGCCTGGCTTCTCCAGAATTTGGAAACTATTTGTGAGTATTCTTAGCTTGTGGCAATATAGTTAGTTTTTTGCATCAGCACAATAAGAATCCATTTTCTTTTGCAACAGGACACAATTGAAGAAATTGGTTGTTTTGCCAAGGTTTTGACTGGAAGAATGTGCTTCCCTTTAGGGGTCAAGCTTGACTCGCAAAGCCAATAAAAGCCCCTTGTGAAAACTGGGCTGATACATTGTCTACACAGTCCCTGTACAGAGTTCTTAACCTATGGTGAGTAAAGAATGTCACTTTCTAGCAGACCTAGGAGTCTCATGTTTTGGGGACCTCCAAAAGAGAGGAATTTATCCAACTCATAGGTATTTGATGGTACAAACCCATTGCTGGACTCAGCTTTAAAAGTTCTTATCTGAGATTCCTTGTGGACTGGAGTTCCATCAAAGCCAATTTAAAAGTCTATGTGAAAAATAATTATTCTTGATACACTTTATGCAAATAATCAGACCACTTATAACACTAAAGTTTATTTTGCAAAGCACTCAGTCCTATCATAATTTGTTTTTGAAAAAAAATTAGGACTAGAGAGAGAAAAACTATGTTTCAAAACTTATCATACACTTGCTATTAAATTCTAATCTCATCAGTTGTTTTTAAGTTTTTGTCTACCGTTTAGATTAACCATGCTTATTCCTGTGAATCAACCAGCGATCTCTGACTGAAGGTCAGAAAAAATGAAAGGGATGGGTAATGTAAAAATCTAGATCAGTATTTTAATTCTGAGTGATTATCCTGCAAATTCTGCCAGGTGATGGGAGTGAATGACGTGCCTATAACCTGGAGGTTTCTTTGTTTGGGAAAATAAGACCAAGGGAGTTAAAGAAAGCCAAGCCCCATATGCTCAAATCTTAGCAGGCATAACTATAACCACCAGTTATCTGGGCATGCTGACAGTCTTGGGATTTTTGAGCAGTTAAGAGTGGACATCATTCACTTTTCCCAACAGCAGTTGGGATATTTACTCCTGAATGGGGGAATAAAAGGAGTTAGCCAGATTCCTTTAGACAGACAGTAAGAGAAGAGTCCCCAAATAACCTCTGACTTGCCCCACAAGTGTTTACACCAGATGTTTTGTGCAGATAAGGGAACTTACACTGGGGGCTTGTTTAAACGTGCCCTCGGTGGAAAATTCTGTTCCTTAACACATACATATATAGTAATAGAAATACATCAATATGGAGTGGCCCAGTCTAAGGACCCACATGTGCACTGGAAAGAAGGAGTTAGCCACCAGGAATTCACACCGTTAAGCCCTAATCCTGGTATTCAAATGTGAAGGGGACAACTGGAAACCTGCTTTCAGGACCTCTGTCTTTGCTGAGAGCTTTCCTTTTGCTTAATAAATTCTACTCCATTCACTCTCTGGTATCCCTGTGCCTAATTCTTCCTGGTCATGAGACAAGAACCTGGACCTAGCTGAAATAAGAAGTAAAAATCCTGCATCACTATGACATACACAGGTATCAAACTTGCAACTGTACCCCCTGAATGTTAAATAAAAGTTTAAAAGATTGAAAATAATAAATTAATCAAACATGCATCCCTTTTAATAATTTTGTTTATTATAACTGATGTTTAAATGAGATAAAAATATAAACTGGGAGTAGGACTTATTTAATCTCTGTTCTCTATTTTTATAAAGCAATGACATAACTTTTTTTTTTTTTTTTTTTGAGACGGAGTTTCGCTCTTGTTACGCAGGCTGGAGTGCAATGGCACGATCTCGGCTCACCGCAACCTCCGCCTCCTGGGCTCAGGCAATTCCCCTGCCTCAGCCTCCTGAGTAGCTGGGATTACAGGCACGTGCCACCATGCCCAGCTAATTTTTTTTTTTTTTGTATTTTTAGTAGAGATGGGGTTTCACCATGTTGACCAGGATGGTCTCAATCTCTCGACCTCGTGATCCACCCGCCTCGGCCTCCCAAAGTGCTGGGATTACAGGCTTGAGCCACCGCGCCTGGCCAACATAACATTTTTAACACAATGTTTTAAATGTACACAAATTTCATCAATTGTGGCAAGGGAACTGAAAATATCAACAATGCTGTTTATATTTTCTTTAAAATTATATTAGGTGCAGCATGCCTGAATATATTTAAAACTGTTAATTTATCACAGATTATACAACTAACTGAAATATATTTAACTCTCAATTATTAATGATTTTTTAAAATCAGGAGTAGATTATTCATAAAATATATAATTATATGAATAATTTGCATTATATTTTCCACTAGAAAAAAAAAAACTCTGAGAGTGTGGATTATGGTAACACACACCTGTCCACATTCTACCATGTTCCTATATATCATTTATAGAATCACAAAATAAAATCTTAAATTTCAATTGCACTCACAACAAAGAAAATGCCATACATAAGAATAAAAGGGTGGCAGAAATAAAAGGTGATGAAGGCCATATGAGAATGATATTTGCCCACTTTGATTGTGGAACTACTTGGAAAATGTTGGGTATGCATCAGCTAGAGGAAATAAAATTACTATCTATCCCATGAGACAGGCTTTCCCAGGAGAAAGAACTGTTTGATAGCCCTGATTTTTATCTTTTCTCTTCAGCAGTGTTTTGCTGACATCTACTTGGTGAATATAATTTACATCAATTAAGTGTTGTCAGGGACAAAAAATGTTAAGGCTGGTTGATTTACATCCAAGAATATGCAGTTGCCAGATTTCAAAAAGTAAAAATTTTCAGTTTCTATTTTTGGGAAGTAAAATAAATCTTTCAAACTTGTAAGAATAAAATAAACTACTTATTTATTGTGAAGTGACTGATCATTGGGACAATGAATTGCCTCCAGAGATAAAATGATAGACGATAAATAAAGACAAGAAAACACTAGAAAGTTATATAGGGCTTTGTATACCAACCAACATATTAGCATATTCATAATTCTAGCATCTGAAAAGTGGCTAATGGGAAAATTGAAGAGAATTTATATGTCCTGCTTTTTGAAAAATAATTAGATTTATCTCCATTCATGGCTAATATAAAACAATAACACTGAGAGGTAGATTCTTAGCAAAAGAGATAAATGAATCTCCTAAAAATAATTTATTAATAATTATATGATTGAATTATGATGCACTGAAAATGAATATCTTTATTTGAAATACAGTGGGAAACCATTCAGCTGGAATATTTAGCAGGATATTCAATGCCTGAGGGAGAGTCCTTTATAAAAACAGCGGTCACAATACCTTCTCCAGGTTCTGGAGATCTTATGATATATTCTGGGGGTTGGCACTTATGCCTGGAGAGTCATATCTGGCTTGCCACCTGGTTTTGTAAATAAAAGTTTATTGGAACACAGCCACATCCATTCATGTGCATATCATTCTTTGCTGCTACTCTCTCCTATGAGGGCAAGGTAAAGTAGTTGCTACAGAAAACATATGGACTTGAGGTGTAAAATATTTGCTATCTGTCCTTATAGAACTTTCCCACTAACTTATGTTAAATTTGGTAATCAATAATACTTTTAGTAGCATTACTTGGCACATAGGAGATAATCTCCTGGACACAGATTAACTATTTCAGAAGTACAATGTTGTATAAAACTGCATGATGTAGTGACATATTGGAAATAGCATTTTTAAAAAACAAATACCCACTAAAATTTAATTACATTGTTGATCTAGCTGCCAAATATTTTATCCAAAGAAAAGACATTTGTCATGAGATCTCTTCCATGGGTGAGTAATTCATATCTGCACAGATAATGACTACTATGCCACAATCTGCTGTTGTCTGAAAAGTGGCAAGATTTTGGGACCAATTACAAAGTGAACTGTAATTGTATAATCTCAAAATATTAAAAGCAAAAATACTTTCTTAAAATTGAAAAAATATATAATGACAGAATAATACTTTGTACAGCTGAAGACATATTTGAGCTCATAGGTCAAATGAATTTTCACTAGCCAAAATTGATAGAGACCTCCATCATATAGATTACATGTTGAGAATATATTTGAATTTCAAATATAAAGAAAGAATGTGAATAATCAATAAGTACTCAAAAATACATCTGGTCTCAGATATTTTCCTTGTTAAATTAAAAGGAAAATATTACTTCTTTCTAAACCAGGCAATTAAAAATCCTCTACAGTTTTTTTTTTAAGCAAAATTACAGGTTTCTTACAAACTACGCTATTTTTTAATTGCAAAAATAATGGAAGGCTGTCATAAAAATGAATTCCAACTGAGAGAGAATTACACTAAAATAAGTTGAGTGGCAAAACAGTCATAAAAGACGGTTGAGCAAAGACATTGCTGCCTTGCTCAACTTTCTGAAGATGAAGAAGAATACTACAAAACTGAAGAATACTACAAAACAGTTACAATCTTGTAACAAATTATGAGAGCTACCATGTTCAGAAAGAATAGGTCCTAATTCAGTAAGCCAAGTACAAATACATGCCTCCTCTGACCTCAGCAGAATTCTATAATCTCCAAAATCAGCTTTTATGAACACAAGAAATTAACAACAAATTGCGCCTTTAACAATTAGACCAAGCAAGCCCAGGGTGGCTTTGAATGCAACCCAACACAAATTCATAAACTTTCTTAACACATTATGAGATTTACGCATGGATTTTTTTAAGCTTATCCGCTATTGTTAGTGTTATTGTACAATATATGTGGCATGAGACAATTCTTCTTCTTCCAATGTGGCCCAGGGAAGCCAAAAGATTGGCCGCTCCTGAATTAGACATACTCATAACTATTGTTCTGAAAAACACAACGCATATATACAAACACATCTATTTTTATTGTACTGCTTTATGTATTATTTCAATTATACAAAATAGAATCATTAAGTTCATTTCACTCATGATTATTTAATTAATAACAAAAAAAGTAATAGTAACTCAAGCTTTCCTGAGCAATTGTGCCAATGAGTATATATTTGTTGGGTAGGTGGGGGTTCAGAGGAAAGTTTTCCAGACAATTTTCTAGTAAAGGCTGTTGGCTTTGAGTTGCAAAAACCAAAAATCATTTTTCTCCACCTTTCTTTTTAAATTTTTTTTTAAACAGATTTGGGGAATACAAATGCAATTTTGTTATATGCATAGTGTATATTTCACAGTGTGGAAGTCTGGAGTCTCAGTGTAACCATCACCTGAATAGCACACATTGTGGACATCAAGGAAATTCTCATCTATCATCCCTCATTTTTCAAGAGCCTTTTATTCCCTCACTCTTCTTTCTCGATACTATTTGTTCCATTATCTTGCCTGAAGTTTAGCTTTCCTTGGTTACATATCAGCATCATATGCTTGAAAATGGGAGTTTCTTTCATAAACATTCTTCTATTAGTTTATTTATTTGTGATGGAAAAATCCAATGTTATCATTGACTAGCTGGTCAGCAAATGAGCTATTTTCTCCCTGGGCTAAGTATTATCCTTAGTATCAATTACTTGGGCCAGTTAAGGCGAGGGTATGTAATTTACACAGGCAACTATGACCATCCTTCAACAGGTGCTGGCATTAGGAATATATCCCAGAGATCTGAGTCTGAGTTGATTTATTCCCCCCAAAATATAACATAAAATGAGGCTAGAGTAGATCCTTGACTAAAAGAAATATTAGCAAAAATCACCTAAGGCATTCTGCTACTTAACATTATTTTTAAATGTTAAAACTGATAATTGTTGGCATATTTGTTGGACCTGTATTTCTAATGGTGCAAGTGAGAGGTCTAGGAGATACCACAACATTTTTAAGAGTTAATTTTAATTGCACTGTGACCAGTACAGGGTGAATGCTTGTTTCTTAAACTCAGTGTTTTGTATTTTCAGATGCTTCTTTGTGCAAACCACAATCAAATATGTACTTAATTCACTACCTTACACTTTCATACAGCACATTCTACATACAAAAAAACTTTGTTATAGGCCATAGGCATTCAATAATTAGTAAGATATCTTTGTTTTCAGATGGAGTCTCACTCTGTCACCAGACTGGAGTGCAGTGGCGCGATCTTGGCTCACTGCAACCTCCACCTCCTAGGTTCAAGCAGTTGATTCTCCTGCTTCAGCCTCCCGAATAGCTGGGACTACAGGCATGTACCACCACATTCGGGTGATTTTTGTATTTTTAGTAGAGACAGGGTTTCATCATGTTGGCCAGGATGGTCTTGAACTCTTGACCTTGCGATCCACCCACCTCAGCCTCCCAAAGTGCTAGGATTACAAGTGTGAGCCATAGTGCCTGGCCCATTAGTAAGATATCTTTAAGCTATATTCTGTCCACTTCTCTGACAATCTACTTCAGTTATCAGATCTGTACCTGATTTTAATGTTTTGTCACCTCATTGAAAGCATAGTAAAAAATAAGTTTGGCATAATATGACTTTTCTCGCATAGAGAAACACAATAACATTGATTATTGTAGAGATGTTTGTGAGGACATTGTGGTGTTACCAAGAAAATGCATTTTATCTCAGATTTGGTACTAGAAAAATCCATGATTCTCCTCTGAAATTAGTAAGTTCTTATTACTTGTTGGGAGAAAGGGGAGATTACAAATGTTGTAACTGGTTGTATTTGTCTTTCCAATTTAGCTGAATCTACAATCACACCTAGATATTGTTCAAATTCCAGACAACATCTAGATTTGTACTAATTATTTATTTTTTGTATGTTTAACAACTGTATTTTTAATATCTGTTTTTATACCTGATTGCATATAATTTATAGTCACTGCATGCACATACTTGTGAACACACACACACCTGAAGGAAAGGATGGATGGGAAAAAAATGTAAAAAAGAGAGAATGCAGAAAGGGAGGACAAGGAGAAGAAAAGTTATGGCAACCCATGAGCTGGCTTTCATCCGCAGAAGTATTGTATTTTAACTATATGATATTGAAAATAACCATAACTTAGAGTATGGCCAACATTTAGAAGATATGAAAATCATATTTCAGGTGCTCTTGAAAAATTGGAAGGCATGAGAAAATTAGATTTACATTACTTCATGGAAACAGTCATATCTCAATAGCTATTACTTGCTTTGGGCAGGTAGGCACTCCAGCTGGTAATGTGTAATGTGGTACTGTGTTTATAATGCTAAATTTTATCCTCTTCACATATTAATGATATTAATGTTGCTTACTTTGCCTCTATGCAGTTAAGATTTTTACCACCCAGTTATCATTCCGGTTTTGAGGGGACATTGAGTGTTAAACGGTACACAGGTACATACACACATAAGCAGACTCCATTCATTCTCCTTTGTAAAGAAGGGAGACAGAGTTGCATAAATGTCAACAATAAATAAATCAGAAGTCATGACAGCCCCTATAGAGAAGTGTTCCCTGCATATTGATTTAAAACTAAATTAACATACAAACGTGGGATGATTAGCTGACTTCTTATCTTTACATGTGTTCAAATGGTCCACCATCACCTAAGGTTCTCACACGCCATGATGCATGCTGTTCTAACAGCCTTACAATGATCCATGTTCGTTCATACTTTGGGAAACTTTCAGTGTATTTGCTGATAATCGAAGATATTGTCAGCTGGAAAATAGTATGTTAATGGCAAGGAAATTCAAGAGAATAAACAAAACAGATTGGCAAGTGCCATTCAAACTGAGGACAGCACAGTATGACACTCTACTAAACAGCTATGAATAATTGGTGCTCTAGAAGACAGGGCTAAATGGGATATGCCACTAGGCATAGCACTATAATAGATGTAAAAGAGTGGGGAATAATGGGAGAAAAAGAGAGAGATTAATTGTAGCTAGAGGCATCATGGAGATTGCATGGAGGAGAAAGGATATAAACAGGGATTTCAGCGAACTGGCTTAGGCTGATGAAAAAGATGAAAAAAATGTAGAATATTCATCACTCAGGATAACATTTTTTTCTTAAGCCTAAATTAAACTTGCAGAGAGATAAACATTTATGACAATTAGGGCTACAGCCTGAAGCATTTTGGCTCACAAACTAAGTGCCTTGGTTAATGAGCAAAGATTTCCATTCTTTTGCATGCATAAATACTAAGTGCAAAATTTATCATTCACTAAATCATATCCACTTTTTTCGGCATTTCACCAGTGGTTGCATCAATTGTCATTTAACTGCTCTAAATAATGTGTTCGCTTCCCTGTTGTATTAAGCTATTTCTATCAACGCTAATGATTTTCTGATTTCCACATGCCAGTGATTTTTGGCAGTAACAAATGATGCCTCTCTTTTGCATGTTGCAAGTAGCTTAAATTATATTTTACATACCCATTTAAAGGATCATTAGTTAAGTTAATATCCTTGCTATTCAGTTGTGTCAAGCATTTTGTAAAGTATAGCCTAACTAAACACTACAATATTCTGTATAATTTCAATAGTTTACCAAAAAGTCTCTATAACTATATGTAATTTTGGCTGGAATACATTGTTATACCTTCTAATTTGTTGATATTCACATTCTTGTGACTTCTACAAAAGGTAGTGACATTTGTATAAACTTTGGAGAGCCAAGTGCTATTACAAAGAATAATAAACTTTGCATTAGTCTGAACCTGTAGGTTGGTGTCCAGATGTTTACATGGTACATTTTTATGTTTTTCTGTATCTTTCATTTCCACAGACAACACTGTTTAAATACTTATGATCCATAGTAGAAGGAAATATTTAAATGTTATTGAAAGCCTTGTAATTTTTTAAAAATCCAAATATAAAGTTTGTGCTTTTTTTACACTTTGGAAAGTCTGCCATGAATATATGTGATATAAAATGGGAAAATGTTGTTTTAACACCATCAATGACTGATATATTGGTAAGGAGTTAAGGAGTTGGCTTTGTACTCTGAGCAGAAGCAAAAGGGCAACCAAATATCTTTTGTTGGGATAAGCTTAAGTATACATGGATCTATCTTGCTCCTAATCATAGATCAAATATTACACAAAATAGATATAATGCCTTATTGTAGCTATGTATTGAGAGTCCTATCTAAATGACACTGTGCCACTGGAGAGGAGATACATTGATTTCTTAATATTGAGGAACGTCACGCGTCCCCCTGCTCCACAGCAGTTTTCTTCACGTTATACAAAGTCTGGTTTGTTGTAGGCATAAAAGGATAATCCATGGGTGCTGAGAACTCTGGTATTAGCTCATTAATGGCTACTAGGCCAAATAATTTAGAACCACTGTTGCATTCACAGTTTCCAGTTATTGAGACTAACCAATTGGAGGGTTAGCATATTGTCAACTATTCTTCCTAACAACGAGCTACATTAATTGCTGAGGATGGGTGGGTCCTTCTGGATATGAGATGTGACATTTACACATATAAAATAAAAAAGTAATAAGCATAAAGTCCAGTGAACATCATACAAATTTCATAGGACCATTGGAAACCATATCTCCTTTACCCCGGAACCTAGCCTATTTGTAACAGGAAAAAAAAAAAAGAAAGAAAGAAACATGATTCATGAGGAAAAGCTAAAGATAACACAAATAATTAATGTTTAATATTTTTTCAAAGGGCTTGGATCTCATCCTCCACCAAATCTTTAATGGTTTCAGCCATTGAACATATTTGAAAGAGTGTCATTCTAAATAGTGAAGTATACGAATTTGATCTGAATAGGTGTGAAGCATAGTGAGGAAGGAGAGTAGGGCCTGGAGAGAGGAAACCTAAGGACTTTGTAGGACTAAATCAAACAGAAACACCTCAGGTATGACAGAAATATCCTCTTCATTTAGATAGGGCATACACCAAGTAAGTAACTTGTAATTTTACTTCATTCTCTTCATTTACATAGGGTGTACACTACATAAATCACTTTGTAACTTCACTTTACCCTCTTCATTTACATAGGTCCTTTACCAAGTAACACATGGAAACCTCTAGAGGGTACTTAAACCCCAGAACATTCTGTAACTGGGGTCTTAGGCTCCTGTGCTTGGGCCCGCTGCCACCCTGTGGAGTATACTTTCATTTTTGATAAATCTCTGCTTTTGTTACTTCATTCTTTCCTTGCTTTGTTTGTGTGTTTTGTCCAACGCCAACAATCTGTACATCCTCCACCAGTAACAATAGGTTAAAAGTATGGGTCTGTTTAAAACTGTAAGTAACATCCTGTATGGTGCAGAAAAGCATCTGAGATTTATGACTGGTGCCTCAGAAGGAATCTACCAAATATTTGTGAGTTCAGAGGCACCATATGTAATGCAATCATTCTCTAGTGTCTGCTTGACCAAGACTTCTTCCTAGCCCCTCATACCTAATCCACCACTGGTTCTATGAGAAAAGTGGTTGTAGGTAAAAATTTCTGATGTCCTTCTGAGTTTACGTCTAAGGAGTACTTTGTTTATATTGCTAGAGCAGAGATGTTCATAACTTGAACTTAGAGAGAAAAAGGTGATCGTAACAAATCCAGAAACCTGATTAAAATTTTTTTGTTGTTGAGACGGCATCTCCCTCCCATCACCCAGGCTGGAGTACAGTGGCACGATCATGGCTATAGCCCACTGCAACCTTGACTTATTGGGCTCATGTGATTCTTCCACCTTAGCCTTCTGAATAGCTGGAACTACAGGTGCATGTGGCCATGTTCAGTTATTTATTTATTTATTTATTGTATTTTCAGTGCAGACAAGGTTTCATCATGTTGCTCAGGCTTAAATGTCTCATATTTTTAAGTACAATTTAGTTGTAATGGATAAATTTAATGTGTATGATTTGGCCCCACATTTAGATTTGGCCCCACATTCAGTTTCTACCTGAACAGGCTGGGATCTGTGCCCTAACCTTATTTGCATTTGAATTTCAGGCACAGGTCTGGCTAACACTAATATACTACTGTTGTCTCTAGTATACCTTACACATTACACACCTTACCTTAGTTTTTGCTTTGCAGCTGGATTCACATATTTTATTGATATGTTGGATAATCGTTCTCCCCTAAAGCTATTTCAATGAAGGGCATATCCATTTGAAATAATAACATCACTATAAAGAAGAAGAAGACAGAGGTAGAAAAGAAGGAGGAAAAGAGGAAAATTATGAGCAGCAAAACAGAGGCAACATCAACTGCTGTTTATGTGCCGTCATGTGATATGGGCTGAAATCACACACAAAAAATGGCCTCATTCAGTCTTAACTTTATAAATTAAAAGTTTAAGTCTGTGTAGATATCATCTTGGAATGGAAAACAGTATCTTGCATGGTAAAGAACAGAATCTAAATGTGTGATCAGTGCCAGAATACATGTTAGAGAAAAGGAAACAGGCTTTGCAAGGAAAAAGCCACTTGCCCAACGTGATACCCCGTTGTGAATATCAAAGCCAAATTTAAACCCAGCTTTGCCTGACCAGGCAGCATCTTTAAACAGTTTGTTACATAGCACTGCCTTCCCAAACTCTTAATAGCTGAATAAAGCTATTTTCACACTATGAATAAACTAATTAAATTTTACAATTTTTAGAAATACAAAAATAATGTTAACTTATAGCTTCAAATTTTCTTCATTAGTTTTTAGTACAAAATATGAGTTAAATCTAAATGTTGCTCACTTTTGCACCCCCTAGTGGGAATGTTAATATGAAGAAAATGACCGAATAATAACTTCAACAAGGAAAATAAAATGGCCAAGTATTTTTATAAAATTGGTCTGTCAATTTGTAAGAGTTGAGTAGAATACTGTGTTTGGTTTTGTAATTATAATTGGCAACCACTTAATTGTTTTCAAGGTTCTTTAGGACTTTGTAAATAACACTATATATAAATCTAAACCTGTATCTAGCTTATATGAACATACTATATGTATGCATATATACATACTATGGAAGATGAATGAAGATACTAAACTGAGAATAATAGAATGAAATTAGAAATCAGCAGGAACCTCATTTCAAGCATGCAAATACATTTCTCAACCTTTAGTGCATGCATTTATTTATGTATTTACTCGTATTTATTTTTCCGTAAACTTTTATTTTTGCAGTTTCTACTGTAGCAGGCACTGAGTATTTATAAGTGGTCATACAGAAAAGATCACAGTTTACTCATGCATGTGTATCTAAACACACATAAAATGCTTTCAAAGAAAGTATCTATGATACATTGCAAGTATCATATAATTAAAACATCTTTGTTAGCATTCTACTTCTATTTATATTCTCAATGTCATTTCAAAATTTAATCTTTTCTCATCAAACAAAAGAGATTCTAATATTGTGACACAGAAAGATTATAATTGATTATTTGTGCAATATGGCAAATACACATTTGCACATATTAAGAGAGATGTTATATGGAATAAAAATGTTTTCATTATGTATTTGGGTTTTGAACAAATGTGGTTACATCCAAAACAAATCCTCCTAGCTGACAGAGCAAGAAAATATATATGCGTATACTAAACTGTGAATTTGTAAACACTTCTGTAGATAGAGTCAGTCGTAACTCCCTTAAGTAAAACATCAGTTTTTGTTGCTATCTCCAATTCTAATTCATTCCCACATAGATTATTTGAACCTTCTTCCCTTGCTTATCTGTAAACTCCCACTCCAACAATAAGAACCTGGCTCCTACCATCTGCCATCTATTTACTTACTTGTCCATTTCCAGTAAACACACAATAGTAGTATCAGAATTGTTAACTCATACTTCCACGGGAAACTTTACCAGCAAATGTAGAGTCCTTACATGTACTTTCTTTTGCCTTTAGTCTTACAGACTCGTCTTACAGACTCCACTCATTTCCAGAGTCAATTAACCTATCCCTTTTCCCTAGCCGACTAGTAAAGTTGTTTTATAATTTTGCAATCGATTTTTTTTGTAATATTCTGTCTTCAATACAGATATCCTCCTATCTCCTAAATGATTTCTTTTTCACTTTGCAGACATTAAGATTTACTGTAAGTACTATAGTAGCTTGTGTCTTACAATCAATTTGTCTATTTTGCATTAATTATCAAGTTTGAAGGCATAGAGTTTTTCATAGAATTCCATTGTTGTTCTTTGTCGGTGGGTTCAGGAATGATGACACTTCTTTTATTTCTAATACTGTTCATTGCGTCAACTATATGTTTTTCTTGGTTACCCTGGAAAGGTATTTACCAATTGTATTGATCTTTTCCAAGAACTGGCTTTTGACTTTGTTGATTTTCTGTATTATTTTCCTGTTTTAATTTCATTAATGTCAGCTTTCATTTTCACCCATTTATTTATTTTTGGTTACTTAGGTTTAACTTGCTCTAGTTTCTTAAGGTAAAATCTTAAATAATTGAGTTTTAATCTTCCTTGTTGTCTAATTTAGGAATTTGGTGCTATAAATTCCCATCTGGCCGGGCGCATTGGCTCACGCCTGTAATCCCAACACTATGGGAGGCCGAGGCAGATGGATCACTTGAAGCCAGGAGTTTGAGACCAACCTTGCCAACATGGTGAAATCCCATCTCTATTAAAAATACAAAAATTAGCAGGGCCTGATGGCACATGCCCCAGCTGCTTGGGAGGCTGAAGTATGAGAATTGATTGAACCCCAGAGACAGAAGTTGCAGTGAGCTGAGATTGTGCCACTGCACACTCCAGCCTGGGTGACAGAGTGAGACTCTGTCTCAAAAAATAAAAAAAAAAAATCTATCTAAGCTCTGGTTTTACTGCATCCCACATATTTTGATAAATTCTCTGTTTATATTTACTTATTACTTACTTTATGTATTTATTATTTTGAGAGGGAGTCTCACTCTGTTGCCCAGCCTGGAATACATTGGTGCAATCTCGGTTCTCTGTAACCTCTGCCTCCCGGGTTCAAGAGATTCTCCTGCCTAGCCTCCTGAGTAGATGGGATTACAGGTGCACACCACCACACCTGGCTAATTTTTGCATTTTTGGTAGAGATGGGGTTTCACCATATTGGCCAGACTGATCTAGAACTCCTGGCCTCAAGAGATCCACCCACCTCAGTCTCTCAGAGTTCTGGGATTACAGGCATAAGCCACTGCACCCAGCCTATATTTACTTGGTTTAAAATATTTTAAAATTTCTTTTATAATTTATTTGATCCATGATTTCTTTGAAGTATGTTGATTACTGTCCAAATATTTGGAGGATTTTCCAGCTATCCTTCAGATCTTGATTTCTAATTTAATTTAATTTTTGTGTAAGAACATACTTTGTATGATATTTCAGCTTTTATATGTGTTAAGGTAGATTTTATGTTACAGAATGTGGCCTTTCATGATGAGTATTTCTGCAAGCTTGGTAAGAATGTATATTCTGCTGTTGCTGTATGGAATATTCTATAAATGCCAATTAGATCAAGTTGATTGATAGTGCTATTAAGGTGAACTAATCCTTACTGATTTTGGCTTGCTTGATCCATCAATTATTGAAAGAGAGTTGGTAATGTTTTCAATTATAATAGCAGATCTATTTCTCATTACAGTTTTTGCTTCACATAATTTTGATGCTATGTTAGAAGCATAGACATTTGGAATTGCTGTGTCTTCTTCGAAAATTGACCTGTTTATCAACATTTCATATACCTCTTTCAACTGATAATTTTCCTTTTCCTGAATTGTAGATTGTCTGAAATTTATATATAGCTACTTCTGTTTTCTGTGGATTAGCATAAGCATGATATATCTTTCTGCACTCCTTTATGTTTAAACTGAGGTTTTAATTTTAAAAATTTAAAGAGCATTTCTTTTTTCTTTTTTTGAGATAGAGTTTTGTCACCCTGGCTGGAGTGCAACAGCACAATCTCTGCCCACTGCAATCTCCACTTTCTGGGTTCAAGTAATTCTCTTGCCTCAGCCACCTGAGTAGCTCGTATTACAGGCACACGCCACTACACCCAGCTAATTTTTTTTTTTCTATTTTTAGTAGAGACGGGGTTTCATTATGTTGACAAGACTGATCTGGGACTTCTGACCTCAGGTGATCCACTCACCTAGGCTTCCCAAAGTGCTGGGATTATAGGCATGAGCCACTGCACCTGGCCTAAAGAGCATTTCTTAGAGTAAACAACTGGGTCTCATTTTCATATATTGTAACAAAATGTTTCAATTTGTTGTATTTAACCATTTAAATTCATGTATTTAAACTGATTATTTATATAGTTGGATTAGGACCTATCATGTTTATAATTGTTTTCTACTGATTGCATTTGGTCATTGTTTCTTCCTTCTGTTTTCCACCGTTTCTGGTTTTATGTAAACATTTTATACACCTATTTCACCTCATTTCAGAGCACACAAGTAGTTACTATTCGGTAAAAAGTATTTGGTAGTCTCCTTAGAATTTGCAGTATAAATTTTTAACTATTCTAACTCACCTTCAAATATCACCATAACAAATCGTAAGTAAAGCAGGTATCTTAAGAGTATTCCTAGATCTGCCTTTTCCTTCCCTTATGCTGTTACTGCCTTCCATTTTGTTTACCCACGTGCTAGAAACACCCTATGCATTGCTACTATTTCCTCAAACACCTATATTGTAGTTAATAAGATAAGAAAATGTTTTCTTCATTTATTTTTTTCTCCAACATAGTTTTTACCTATATACCCAAGACTTTGACCTATGTTACTATTTTTTTGCCTAAAGAACTCTTTTAACATTTCTTCTAGAGCAAATTTTCTAACTATGAAGTCCCTGTTTTTAATTTATCTGAGAAACTTTGCATTTATTTCTGAAGGATCATTTAACTAGATAGAGGATTCTAGGTTGTTGCATTCTGTTCTTTTTTTCTATCAATGCTTTAAATATCATATCCCACTTACTTCTAGCTTGCCTGGTTTTTTATGACAAGTCCAAGCCCATCAAAGGCATTACTACTGCTACAGTGTTGTTTATTTCTGGTATTTTCTTTTGATTCTTTCTTAGAGTTTCCATTTTTCTACTTATATTACCCATCTGTTTCTGCCTGTATCTACTTTTTTCATTACAGCCCTCAATATTTCCTTCATAAATATCGTCTAATCATTTCAAATCTGTGCCATAGCTCCGTCAATTTTTGATGCCTGTTCTGTCTCTTCAGAATCTGTTAGTTTTTCTTTTTTGTATGTCTTGTGATTTTTTTTTGTTGTTGTTGTCATTGTTGCAAGCAAAACACAATGTATTGAGTAATAGGAACTGAGGTAAATAGCCCATTAGTATTTTTGTCATTGTTATTCATCTGCCTAGGAATTTCACTCTGTTTAATGTCTGATGTATCTGTAGGTGCCAGAGGCTTCAAATTTTTCTCGTCTTTAACATTATCTGCTGTTGTCATTTGAATTACTTAATATGTTTTAAGAGATATTTTATGCATATTATATGTATTAAGTCATTTAGCAATCACAATTGTTCTATGAGGTAAATTCTAATATTATCACCATTTTACAGTTGGGAAAATCAAGACAGAGTTGTTAAGCTGTTTACCCCAGGTTGTTACATTAATAACATGGAGAGCCAAGTTTTAAACACAAATGATTTTAGAGCCCATGCTGCAAATCACTGTGGTTAATAAAGAATATGCTGTTATTCTTTGAACTTTCCAGTTTTCCCTGTGATCACCAACACTGCTTCTGCTTTTTTCCAGGTCTACCCCAACTTTCCCCCAAGCTGTAATTTTGACTGTTGTGCCTCCATAAAACTGTTCACAAGAGTTAAACAAGTGGCTCATGCTTGTAATCCCAACACTTTAGGAGCCTAGGACGGGCAGATCACTTGAACCTCAGAGTCCCAGACCAGCCTGAGCAACATAGTAAGACCCCACCTCTACGAAAAATACACCAGTTAGTCAGACATGGAGGTGCATCCCTGCAGTCCCATTTGCTAGGTAGGCTGAGGTGGCAGGATCACTTGAGCCCAGGAAGCAGACATTGCAGTGAGCTGAGATCAAGCCACTGCACTCCAGCCTGGGTGACAGAGAGAGAAAAAAAAAAAAAAAAAAAAACAACAGTTCAACTAATGTTGAAGGGACTGGCAATGAGCAGAAGAGGAATAAGATAAATTTTGTTTAAGGATTTTTAAAGTGAAAATAACATAAAATTGTGGCTGAAGAAACTATTTTTTTTTAAATTATCCATTAAGAGCCAATGATCTCTATACTTCTGTAAAATGAAATTTTAAAAGTCTCATTATTTTTAACTTGGAGGATAAATTGGTGTGATAGCTTTTCTGTTGCTGTTGCTGCTGTTTTCTCAAAGCTACAACTCAGTAAGTTATAACTTCGCTCAACAATAAGAACAACAAATCTAAGCATGATGAAACTGAGAGAAAATATCAAGCCATGTGCAATTTAAATCTAGACAGCATTGCATAATACATTTTTAACCTGCTTCCATGATTTTAGCCACATAAATATGACATTTATTTTTAGTGTTTAGCAAATAAATTTTACATGTCATGGAGAATTTGGGGGAATATTTGACTTATAAACTACTGAGAGTTTTGTGAGTGTATAGAAAATTAACAGTCAAAGAAAAATGACTACATAAATAAATACTGGAAATATAGAAGCACGTGTTTGAAAATGAGTAATTCAAGAATGGAAAATCCCTATTAAAGGGAACTATTTCATTTATATATGGAGTTTTACAGTTTTCTCTTTACCAATCAATACATGTTTATTTTGTGCTTATTAAACACAAGGCATCAGATTAAACATTTTCGAATCATTTTCCAACAATAATCTCATATTTAGAATATAACTTTATGCGTTCTTCTTAGGAGCATTACTCTAAGAGAAGAATATTATGTATTATTTATTTTCTACTTGTAGAATCTAGTGGGGGAAAAAGCCCTGCCATAGGCTTAAACAAAACATTTAATCAGATTATTGTTATTGTTTTGTGCAGCCAGTTGTTCTCAGAATATATGGTCTTTTCTTTGTAAGAGCACATATGTGGATATTCAAAAATAAACTCAGTGATTAGTTTGGGGATAGGGCTGAGGCCCCATTGGCACAAGGGAAATAAAGTAAGCCTTGAGTCTTCCATAATTTTGTGGAATGTTACTTTTTTTTTGGACAAGAGACATTATAATGTGGTTGCATGCCTATAAAAATTGTTCAATAGAGAGAGAATCATTGATGCAGGAAAGAAAGAGAGGCAGGCAATTGAACCACGTCCTTGCACAGTCCAGAGGAGATGGGATTCAGTCCATAAGGGAAGGTTTTAGCCTTAGCAAGGAGCACAGACAGCTCATCCATAATAACAGAAGTGATGACAGAGGTTACTGGCACATCTGTTATTATGTTAGGTCATGTGGCTGTGGAAACCTTTAGAAGACCTATTCTGATTACTTCTGTTTTCTAAGTGAAATATAAAACAGGTTAATCAGCTAAGAATGAGTAAGGGAATGAATGCTTTGGTTTAAAAAGTGACAAAAAAAAAAGTTGTGAAATAAAGTCCTGAATGAGTCCAAATGTGAATTATAAATATTTCACCTGTTAAATGTCATGGCTTTATTTTGTGTTTGGTTGTTAATATTTTATATTTTGTTTGCATTCAAGTCATTGTCAATGCCTGAGTGCAGAGGCAGTGTAGACAGATAATTCTGCCAGGGGAGTAGAAAAAGAAAGAATTGTATGAAAGTTGGGTGTGAATATAATATGAGATTGTCAAAGATTTAATGGAGAAAATGAAGGAGTTGTTGAGAGACGTCATTTGTCATGGCCTTGGCCATTTTTGCATATTCTTGGTGAAGTAGCTAAGAAATCAAGAACTGGACTTTTCTGTATACAAACCATTTTTAAGATTGTATTTGCAGCAAGCAATTGAGAGTAAGGTGACGTTGTCCTCCAAAACAAAGAATGAGCTTGCTATAAAGGTGTATGCTCACAACTGTCTGTTTTTTGGCCATGTTGCACACCTGTTGTGTATGCAGGATTCACCTAGGCTACTGTGCTTTACTCCAGAGGAACTTTGGGGCAAAGAAAACCGATACATACGTGAAATGCATATTGCTTGCTCTTATGTGAAAAAGTCCTATAGCTATCTGTGTTCTGCTATCATCCATGACACCATACAAAGCTAACTTACAAGCTTGCCATTGAGTAAAGGCCCAGATTCTGGCAGGAGTGAAGAAGAATGAAAACTTGTTATGTTAATGACTGTAATTCCTTTACTAGTTATAATGTAGGTAAGAACATGATTTTTCTAATGAAGAATTCAGAAGATTTGAAAAATACAGAAATGCACTGAAGGTAATAGAAGAAGTATGTAGTATCCATCTGCTATCAAAGGAGAGAAGGTAGGGTACATCAATCTTCTTCCAACATTATTTTAAATAACATATCATGGCATAAGGAAGGAGAGTAGAACACGGAATCGGAGGTATGAATCCCAACTCCACAGACTCCTAATTGTTTAACCTTGGGAGAGTTATTTGATATCTTTAAGCCTCAGTTTCTCTGTCTGTTACATATGTGTTTAGTCCTCAGCAGATGATTAACAAATATTTGTTAGGGAGAATGATCTTTTTAAAGAAAATATAAGGATTAAATAGGATTACATATCTAAAGTACATGAAATACAGTATGTGGCTTTGTGAGTCTGGTTCAGCTAACTACTTATTTCTATATGCGCTTTTGGTATATGAATTAATTATGTTAAATAGTATTATATGCATAATTTGCATAATTTGTTAACCAAACAAAACAATAGTTGAAGTAAGACCTATTTAATAGATCTATAATCTACTATATTACTTAAATTTTGTTGCTAGATTTACAAGTCTATTGTAGTGAACAGATTTTATTACAAATACAGTAACTTCAATGATCACATTTTATAGATAGCAAATGTGTATAGCTTTAGTTCTGCCAAATGAAGTACTCATTGCTGACTCACTTTGACTTTAAACTCTCTATTACGGTGACAATCTTAAGGAAATGTTGCCATAGGAATTTAGAGAAAAATCAGATTCACCTTGGTATTTTATAAGGTATTTAAAATTCTGAAATAATCAGAAAATACTTAAAAAAAGAAAACCTAAAAATTAACCACATTAAAAAAATTCCATACTAAACCACATTAAATAAAATTCCATACGTAAATGTCTTATGAAATAATTGGTGTCCTACTATGTTAAATACAATAATGAAATATAAAATACAAAAACTAAGTCTTCATATTTTGAAGCTTGGCTCAACTATTATTTAAAACCAACCTAACTTTGAAAATGCCTAAGGCCTTTTATTATTATTCTAGAACTATACAAGTGAAATTTGAAAGCATTGCTTCCATGTCATTCCAGATTAAATTCAACTTAATTGAAATTTTAAATACTATAAATCAAAGGAAAACCTTAGAAGTGAAATTCACAAAGAAAAAGCATGGATTTCTCATGGTATAAAGATGCAATTCTTTACATCTAAATCTTAAAGCATAATAAATACAACAACTTTGATGATGTTTTATAAATCATATTCAAGCAATTTTTATTTCTACTTTAATGAATGCAATTTTTATATCCCAGTGGTCAGGTTAGAATCTAGACTAAACATTATAATCTAATTTTGTTTATTTAGATCTAGTATTGTCCTTATCAAAAGCATTTGTTTTATTTTATTCTACCTCCTCCTATCCTCAAGTAATTTTAGAAATATTTTAGAAAACACATCACTTTGGGGAAAATAATTAACAGATCCCATCAAAATAAACCACATATGCCAATATTAAATAAACATGAGCTAATAAAATAATTTTCTTAAACTTAGCAGTTTCAATATTTCTAGAGATAGAGGTGGGTTACAAATAGTGTCAATAAATATAATTTTGATATTTTCTTAGTTGTACACAGATTGTAATGATTAGTGGTTGACAATAGAACTAATAAAACAAAAAGTCGATGTAGGATCCATGGTGGCACCCTCCCAGTTTGTTTTTAGTGAAACAGAAATAAATATGTGCATATAATATGGACAAATGTAACTACAGATGTTTTTACCAAAATATGGAAGAAGTATGGAGGAGTACCTGGCCCCCATTCCATACTATAGAGCTACAAATATAATTATTACTATCATAATTTAAATAATTCTTATAATAATTATTAGTAAAGGATCAAAAGTTAAATTTCACTTGCTTTGCTTCCTGAATCAATAAGTAGGATTTCAATAGGAATAAGATCTGAGTGCACATAACTATCAAAATCATAGAAAGCTAATTATCGAATACAAAGATGATGATGGGGGAGGGAAAACTTTTCCTCACTAAAGCAATTAAAAATGCATCATTTCTTATATTTCACAAAAATGGGCAGATTTTTTAAAAAGTGATAGATTTAAAATTTTAGCCTTATTGAGTTGTTTCTAATATATATTGTACACGGAGCAGATAAAAATAAACACAATAATAACATGGATAGGAAGTTCAGCTCTCTATGTATTGAAACACCACAGACAAACAATCTTAGAGCTGTTTCTTTTCATTGCAATCAAACTAGCCACATTGAAAAATATGGTTGAAAGACTGTCCTGGGTCTTGTCTTTTCTACTTTTCGGCCAATTCTATTATTGTAACAAATACAAGTTTGATATGTATCACCCAGGCAGAAATATATATACACACTTAAACACACATACTCATGTTGGTAAATACACAAATAAGTATGCATGCCTTTAGCTATTTATATATTATAGTTATTATTTTCAAAGTGAAGACTGATTGCTCAAAAAATTATCTAAACTGAAAGTTATAATTTAAAGCTATCAAAATGAAGAGAACATGGAGGTTGGATTGATTACAAAATTAATCTTCTGCCTCTGAAAGAATAACAGGTTGACATTTTAAAAACTCATTTTGAGGGAAAAAGAACAGATTGAGAAAATCTCCACATAATCTTTGAAAGGATATCATTTTCAATGAGCATGAATTACTTTTCATTTTATGCAAGTTTTTTTTTTTTTTTTTTTTTTTTTTTAACCACTGCAGTATTTTCTGTTATATTGAGTTATAACACCCTACCCGTGGAAGCAGCTTTTGATTTGATTTTCATTGCCTTGGGCAAGCATGATTGAGGACCCATAAGACTGTGGAAGATGTTGATTGATTCTTTTGATCCTAAGAGATAATAGAAAGTGTTTAAATTGGTTGTGTTAAAATATCTGAGGATGAATTGGGACTTTAGGCAAATTGCACAGATTTTTAATCTTCGATTTGTTCACATTTGTAACATAGGAAACAGAAAAGATTTGTATTTCTTCTTGTCAAATTCCTTTCTGTTTCACATCAATCACTTTTTTTTCCCTCTTCACCTTTTCAGTTCTGATGTAACTTCGTTATTCCTAGAATTAGAGGCCTTTGGGACTTATTTAAATTTAAAACGATAGCAAGGTCACACATAAAGCCAAACCTAAGCCACAGGTAGATTGAAGATCAGGCCTAAATGAAGTTTTTTTCAAAAGTTCGTGACAAAATGAAAAGTGAAATTTTATGTTTCTCTTTGGGAGTCAAAAGTGTTAACCAATACATCACTGCCTTGGGCAGTATGGCAAAACTTCTCCACAGAACTGTGGGGACATTTTGCTGTCTGAGTTTCTCACTTAGCTGAATAGTTGGGAGATTTGTCAAATAATTTGTTGATAAGTAATGAACTAATGTTTATAAATTAATTTTTTTATCATATAAGCTAGAGAAGATGTAGGGTTATAATAATAAAAAATCTTACCCCAGATTAATGACAACGATACAAAAGGACCTCATTGAAGACTAAGAAGGCATTATTGGATTCTATAATTGAGGTTTTATTTTTCCTTTGACTTCCCTGCATACATTTTAAGATTCTATTAAAATTTAGAGGAATCACTACTCATTTCTACACAGGAATATTTTAGTGATGGAAAATCTATTAGTGTTGGGAAAGAATGGGTTCTTCATTTGTGTTTTCATAGCATTTTCCATAAGATTGAAAAACTGTCAGTTGATTGGCTCAGAGAAAGGAAGAACGCAAAGAGGCTAGTGGATATTACTAGGAGGATGCTGGGGCCAACAACAGATCAGGGGATAACAGTAAGGTTATCCTCAATCACAATCAGATTTTAAGGTCTCTCTTTATTCTTATTTATTCTGTATTACATGTATGAAAATGAGAAAACACTACTTTAGTGAGAAATGAATACATTTTGAAGATAAGCAAAACAGGTTTGAATTTCAGTTTAGATTTCCTGACTGTATGAACTTGAGCAAAGTACACAGCTCTCTGAGCCTTTGGTTTATGTGTAAACTGGAGAGTTTACTTTTTGTGAATTTTATAATCTTATTTTTGATCTTATTTTTGTAAAGTTAATATTTTTTGAATTTATGAATTATTACATCAGAAATAATTCATAAAATTTAATAATTCATAAAATTTCCCAAGACAGACAGACACTGTGTATACCCCTATATGGTACATTGTAGCATCAAGCACTTTCTTAGGCATGCTCATAAATATTAACTCATTTAAACTCTTCAATAATTCCATGAGATAATTATCATTATTCTCCCACTTTATGATAGAGAAAACGAGATAGAGAAAGATTAAATGAATTGCACAAGATCACATGCAAAAAGATAATTCCAGGAATGGACCAATATATTCATATTATTAAACATTTAGCTGTACTACCACACTGTTCAACAAATAGTTCCCAAGCGCTAAGCCCTCAGTAAGCCTCACACCATGAAGGAGTTATATCAATACGAATCTTTGAATCTTTATAACTGATTAGTACAATTTTGAAATACCTTTTTATCTTTAGTGTACATTGATTTTGTGACACTTCTCCAGGAGATATATTTAAAAGGAAGTTTGATTAGGTCAGTGCAAAAGTAACTGTGTTTTCTGCCATTACTTCTGATGGCAAAAACTGCAATTAATTTTGCAACAACCTAATATTTTGTAATTGAAAATAAATTAGTTATCAGTTAATCTCTCCATCACAGAAAGATTGAAATAAAAACTGTAAGACATAAATCACATCATTTCTGTAGGCCTCACATCCTTGCCCGTAGCATTCCTTCCTATCAAAACCTTTGTGTCTTCTTTTCTTTGCAGCATTATTTAAAGAAGAGCTTTACTTCAGAATTTAGAATTTAAAATATAAAGTTTAGATCCTATCCAAATTTTCTGCATTCACAGTATCAACTTTTCACAAAAAGAATGAAGAAATAGCCCTTTAAAAATACATAAATTCTATGCTGGGCATGGTGGTTCATGCCTGTAATCATAGCAATTTGGGAGGCAGAGGCAGGTAGATTGCCTCAGGTCAGGAGTTCAAGATCAGCCTGGCCAACATGGTGAAACTCTGCCTCTAGTAAAAATACAAAAATTAGCCAGGCATGGTGGTGGGTATCTGTAATCCCAGCTACTCAGGAGGTTGAGGCAGGGGAATAGCTTGAACCTGAGAAGCGGAAGTTGCAATGAGCCAAGACCATGCCGCTGCACTCCAACCTGGGTAACAAGAGCAAGACTCCATCTCAAAAAAAAAAAAAAAAAAAAGAGATATATATATAATTTTTGAATTCTAATTTATTTGTAAATTGTCACATTTTGCACCATTAAACATTTCTTTAATTGATAACAAGTAACTATTGGAAACACAGTGCCTAATATATAATATAGAAAATCTGCATTGAAAAAAATTCAATAAATGATATAAAGACTGATATTAAAATGATGCTCTTTCCACAGGAACTTTGTACATTATAAAATCTTATTTTGTGTGTGTACAGAATAATTTTGTATTCCTTCCACTCTAGGAAATCTCACATTCTAAAGTTTGAGACCTAAAATCTCACATTCTAAAATTGCCTGTTTAATCATCGCATCTAGTAAAAAACATGGCAATACCACTATCTGAACAAATTTCTCTTATGTAGCATGACGTTTACTTTTATGTGTCAACTTGCTGAACCACAAGGTTCCCTGATACTTGATTAAATATTATACTAGGTGTGTCTGTGAGGATGTTTCTGGATGAGCTTAACGTCTAAATCAGTAGGCCGAGTAGAGAAGTCTGCCCTCCCACGAAGTGGGTAGACCTCATTCAATCTGTTGAAGATCTGAATAGAGGAAAACTCTGTGCAAGAGAGAACTCAATCTCTTTGCATGACCGTCTTAGAGTTGAGAGAAAGGTCTTCTCCAGCCTTCAGACTTGAACTGAAACTTAAACCATTGGCTGTCCTCTTTCTCATGTCTTCAGATTGTAGCTCTTGGGATTTCCCAGACTCCATAATCTATGTACCAATAACTTATAACAACTATCTTGGTTGTTTCTCTGCAAAATCTTGACTGATACATGTAGTAAGTTTTACCCTATACCATTGCCTGTAATATTCTAACTTTTATAAAAAGTTTATATTTTGTTTATAATTTTATTTCTTTTTATTGCTTAACATATTTCTGTGAGTCAATGCAGTTTTCCTAAACATGATATTCTCATGACCTAAGTGTAATAATTTAGGTCACATGAGAGTCAATGATAAACACTCTGTTGTGAATGTAAAATTGTATATATATCAAGTAAGGAATATAAGTTTGTCTCTTTTTCCTTATTCTTTATTTTGTAGCCTTCAATTTATTAATTAAGAACATGACATATGGAGTCAGGAGGACTTAAATTCCCATTCCCCCTTCACATTAATGTGTGACCTCTATGGACATGACTCCCTTATCTTAAAATGGTGGTAATAGTATTCATCTCATGTGGTTGTGAGAATACGTGAGATCTTGGAAAGAAAGTTCCTTGTGCCTGGCACATAATAAGCAAACACTCAATGGCAGCTATCCAAATGATGGTTATACAAATTATGTTAAATTAGAAAGCAGAGGTGGATCAATACCTCATTGCAGATTAAGATCATTTTATCTATGTACAGTAGTGGTTTCTTTGTCAAGTCTTTTTCTGTACTAGATGTTTAATGAGACATGGCCATGAGGAACAGATTTTTAGTTGTTTTAGGTTTAATATCTATTATCTGTGAACTTTTGAATAAGTTACTTAACTTCCATGCATCTCATTTAAATGATAATACCTACTTCACCAAACAGTTGTGAAACTCAGATGAGATAATGCATGATGGAGTATTTAGAGCAGCAAACTATTATAACCTTCATTATTATAAATCTTCTTTGTGAAAGATGACCTATAATATTCATTTAAAGAATAATGACAATTTTTTCTTGTCCATTATGTCTCATGCAGAAGTAACAAGTTGTGGAATTCTTACTTCAAATTGCTGGTGTATTTTCTTTTTTTTTTTTTTTTTTCTGTATATTTAACCTTTACTCTAGTTTCATTTATGTAAATTATCATGATCATTGCATAGTGTATGTGTGCTAAAGTACACATAGAAATTAGTTATTTCTTTATATAAAGAAAAATTCCATAGCAATTCATTTTGAAACTATTTTCATCAAACACATTGCATTCCTTTATTTCTAATGACAAAAATCATTGGTCTATTGAATTGTAAATTTCTTAATAAATAAGATCTGTTTTTTTCTAAGTGTAAAAATAATATGACATTGGGAAAAATCCAAAATTTGAAGTCTGGCAATTATCCCAACCTGAAACTATTTCAAACCGTTGAAATTCCATTCAGGTCCTTCACACGAAGTAAGAAATTCAGTGTTTGACTTGCCACATATTTCTTTTATAATCTTCAGTTTCTGCCTTAGTTTAGTATGTACAATATGTCTGACTTAGAATGTCTGCCTTAGGATGTCTTTTCATTTAAAATGCATTCCTTAAGAATAAGAGACTTCTAGAGAGTGAACCTCAGTAGAATATATAAAATGGTTTTAAAAAATAAAATAACTATTTCTATAAATGTTGGGGGAAACAGAAGTAACATTTCAGGTTATTCCAAAAAAAATACATATATAAATGTTTATTTTTTAACTCTGTAACTATAAAAATAAATACTTATTGAAGTTTCTAAAGTAGATATATCAGAAATCATAATATTTGCTCCAGATTTTGCTATCTAGCCCAAACATGCACAAATTCAGACAACATAAAGTCATTCTGGAATTACGGTGTTATCATGACATATATTCTTGCATTTTTCATGACATTCAGGTAAGAATTTGAGGAGTTAAAAATATATATATACATATTATATTTGTAACAAAATGATAATGTACTTGAATTTTCATGTCACTGCTAGTCTAAACTATGAAATATTACAATAGTTCAATCATAAATATTATGCAATTATCTATAGATTATTGCATGACTTACTTCATTTTCCTCTTTAAATTGGTAAATATATATTCAGTTTAAAGATATAAAAAAGGTAATGATAATAAATATTAGCATGCTCTTCTTAAATATCTATATTATGCTTGCATTTTATGCTGCCTTTGCTTGAGTAATTCTCAAATAAAATTTCCCAAACTGTATTCCTACTGTTATTATTACACATTTTTATCTAAATGTCTCCTTTTGTCTATGCTTTATTTGAATGTTGGCCTCATTTTGTCAAAAACACATCAACAAGAGAGTTTGAGGAAGGACACATATTTATAACTAATGTAAAATTCAACTTATTATCCAAGATTATCCATTATTATTTTGTATTATTTACTATTCTAGAATTTCAAATATGACTACTTGGAATATTTTTAGGGTAGTATTATTAAAATATTCACAGAATTTTTTTATGTTAGCTTTATTTAAAATGTAGTTTTATAGACTGAACATTTTAACATGGATCAAGTATATTTTGCCTAGATATTTAGATGCACATGCTCATTATCTAAGAAACACGCTCATTTCATTTCAAAAGATTTATAATACTTAGAAACATAATGCTTTTGTTCTGTTTTAACGATTTCCATGAAAAATCATCATGATTATAGCAATGATGCATTAACGTAGAAACCCTAATGTTAACCTTCATATAAAAATAAATTTATCTGATGCTTTTGGAAAATATAGTATCAAGCACGCTAGTGAGGAATCTCGCCTTAAGGTTAGTTAGAGCTGTTTCTTTTTTCTTTGTTTTTTGCATTCAAGAAAGAACCAAGCCATTTTACAAGGGTTTTAAATATCTCCAATGTTTAAGGTTTTTTTACTCCTTTTCAAGAAACTCTTCTGGGCTCACAGTGAATACACAAGAAACATTTGGAGTCATGCAGGAGGTTA
The DNA here is from genome assembly GCF_048565385.1 of Saimiri boliviensis. NCBI lineage: Eukaryota > Metazoa > Chordata > Mammalia > Primates > Cebidae > Saimiri > Saimiri boliviensis. The sequence goes on from NC_133468.1 coordinate 18,200,316, forward strand.
ATACGAATATCCAGATGTCTATAACACAGGCCATGTACTATGTCTCCAGTATATTAAAAGGAGTTTTGGAGTTTAAAGGTAGGGCAGATTTTGTAAAGCTCAAGGAGGAGGTGTCATTTGAAATGGGCTTTGAAATGTAAATATCTGACTTGTGAAGATGGTGGGAAAAAAAGTGGCCAAAAGCAAGATGATCAGAGAAAAGTCACTTCTTTTATAGAGCGATGACAAATAAGCTGATGATAGCTGTGAACCAGGTTCATTTGTTCTTGCATACCAAGGTTATGCTTGCACTGATATCCGTAGTTCAGGAATTCTCAACTCTGTGTGTGTGGGAGCAGAGAGCTTTGTGTGTGTGTGTGTGTGTGTGTGTGTGTGTGTGTGTGTGTGTGTTGGAGCAGACAAGATGAACAATTACTGTATGCACAAAGCAATCCATATGTTCTGATCAAAAAATAAAAAATAAAATAAAATAAAAAATCCAAGGAAGTAAGACGAATATTGCTACAGATTATAATATAGGTGCAATTTTTGAATTTTACTTGTGTTTTGGTTACTGCCTGTCTTTTCTTCCTTTCCTTTCTACTCAAGAAAAGCACGTTGGAAAGCAAGGGATCAAGTGTAATATGATGTGCACACTTAATTAATTTTTAAAAAAGCAAATTATTCACAACTTTTAGACTTCAATTGTAATTGTTAACTTACCATCAAAGATATACTTCATGATTGGTTATGATATGCCAGAAGAGTCTGACACAGTCTGGGAAGCAGAGACAATAGGGAGAGAATTGGAGATTTTCTTGTTTTTAAGATAAAGTGATAGAATGGAAATTGTGCTTTAAATATACTATTCTGATTTATAGAAGGGATCTGACTGGAGGTGTTTGGTCCTCTAGAGAGAGAGGCTGAGAAACAGAATCAGGCTAGAGGCTGTGGATATAGAAAGGAAGGAATGTCACTTAAAAATGGAAACTATAGGAGTAGCCCATTAATGACAGATAAGAATCCAAGAACATTCTTTAGGTACGTTACTGACAACTTAATAGTCAATAGAAATAAGGCACTTAGAAGTAGTAGACTCAGATGGCCAGTGACCAGAATAACACTGAGTTTTGCATCTGGGGAGAGGCATGGCTATTTACACTAGAAAGGTAATAGTTATGGAGATAGACAAAAGGAATAGCAGATAATAAGAAAAATAAGGCTGATAACTAATCACTAGTCTATTTAGAACAAAGAGAAAGAAGACTGAAAATACAATGAAAGAACATTTGGGAAGAAGAAAACATGCATTATATGGTTCAAAATAATCTAAGGTAAAAACAAATTTAAAACAGAAGAAGGAGAAAACCTTGTAAAACCTGCAGAAATTGTAGATTGTAAAAAGAGAAAAAGCCACTGATCAATTAGGTACTTATGGCAACATTTGGAAAAGCTGATAGCAAATAATAATTGAGCATTTGCTATGTGCTAGGGTCTGAGGTTATTAAGATTAGGGAAAATAAAGAAAATATAATAAACACAAATGATTATTGAACCCACAATTTTTTAAACCTTACTGGAGATAATAATAAAGAAGCAAGCATTAAGAAGTAATTATAAGTCAAAGATATCAAAGAAATGTGTACATATTAAGTGTAGGAAAGAAAGAAATAGATTTATAGCTTAAGATATCTTTATCTGTGCATATGTATAATTACATGAAAAATTATTTAGCTTTTATCTTAACCAAAACCCATTATCTAGTTGATAATTATCTTATTTGCTCGGATATATTACCTGTGTGGCATGGAATCAGGACAACTACATAATTTCTAGAGACCCCATTTAAAAATAACTAGGAATTTCAAGACATTAACAGTAGAGCATTAAACCGAGTGTGGGGTTTGCTATGGTCTGAATGTTTGTGTATGCTGCCAAACTCACATATTAAAATCCTACCACACCAGTGATAGTATTAGGAGTTAGGACTTTTGGGGAGGTGATTAGATCATGATGGTAGATCCCTCATGATTGGGATCAGTGTTCTTTATTTTATTTATTTATTTATTTTTTTGAGACGGAGTTTCGCTCTTGTTACCCAGGCTGGAGTGCAATGGCGCGATCTCGGCTCACCGCAACCTCCTCCTCCTGGGTTCAGGCAATTCTCCTGCCTCAGCCTCCTGAGTAGCTGGGATTATAGGCACACGCCACCATGCCCAGCTAATTTTTTGTATTTTTAGTAGAGACGGGGTTTCACCATGTTGACCAGGTTGGTCTCGATCTCTCGACCTCGTGATTCACCCGCCTCGGCCTCCCAAAGTGCTGGGATTACAGGCTTGAGCCACCGCGCCCGGCGGGGATCAGTGTTCTTAATCTGGTACTTGCACTCCATACCAAGGCTGGAGTGCCATGATATGATCTCGGTCACTGCAACCTCCACCTCCTGAGTTCAATCAATTCTCCTGCCTCAGTCTCCCAAGTAGCTGGGAACTACAGGTGCCCGCCACCATGCCCAGCTAATTTTCATATTTTTAGTAAAGACAGGCTTTCATCATGTTGACCCGGATGGTGTCTATCTCTGACTTGTGACCATCAATTTTCTAACTGCCATCTTCTCTTGCCTAGATCGCTGCAGTTGCTGCTTGGCTAAGCTTGTTGCTTCTAGACTTAGTCTCCTCAACCTATTCTCAACTAAGTAGCCAGAATGATTCTCTTAAAACTTTGTGCAGATGAAACCACTCCTCCAAGCTTTGACATGGCTCCCATTTATCTTGAAGTTTAAAAAATCCATAAAATGTCTGGCAATACCCTATGAGATTCTGACCTCTTGCTATGTTCTTATATTTTCTCCTACTAATTTTCATTTATTCCTACTCCTGTCTACTCTTCCTAAGTTCCTTCCCTGCTAAGAAACATTCTCTCAGAATATCTGCCCAAATGCTTCCTCACATCTTTCAAATCCTGTCAAATCTCACCTTTTCAATAAGGCTTGTCCTGACATTCTCATTTGAAATTGAAACAACTCTTTGGACTTACTCTCCCCGTTGCCTCAGTCGCCCTTACTCTGCTCTATTTTTTTTTTTTTCTGTATTTTTTCACAGCCCTCTTTGTTTTGTAAAATTTCACATAATCTATAAGGCTTGCTTTTTGTCTCTCTTCCTGTACTAAAATAAAAACTCCACTAGGACAGAGATTTTTGTTTTGCTTCATTCTGCATCTGAAGCATCTACAAGTACAGCCTCTGGTATATACCTAGTGCTCAAAAAACAGTTGTTGAAAAAAGATATAATAAAGTAAGCGAATACATGAAAGGAACTATATGCTAACTATGCAGCTTAGTATCCTATGGAAATATTATAAACTGAGCAACTGGAAAGAAATAAACTCTATAGCTCTATGAAGACCTGATAAGCACAGGTTACAACTACAGATATACTATTGTACTGTTATTTATAGTGATGGTAGTCATAAAATGTACACTTATTTGGGGATATCAAATTAATTCAGTTATATATTAAATGTTTCTCACTCTATCCTTTTGTTTTCAATAACTTAAATATCAATAAATGTATTTCCTTATGGGTATTATTGCTAACATTTAAATTTCTGACCTCCAAAACAGCAGGAATTGATTAACATTTAACAACATGGAAATGTGAAGAAATGAGAAAATTAATTATTGCACCTCATAACTCAGAGCGTATGGCTCAGTTTTAATGCATCATGTAAAGGCTTTAGACTTCAGAGAATCTATTTAAAATTTGTATTCTTACACACTGGAATGGTAAATAAGGGAAAAAGACAAAAAGAACTCAATTCAATATCTTTCAAAGACCCAGTCACTATTGAAGTTTAATGCAAATAAATAATCAGAAAAAAATGGCATAATCTTTAATCATCCTCATTAAGGCAACAACAACAGAAGTCAAGCAAATATTGTTTAAATGGCATATTTGCCTAATTTCCTATCATCCACTTTATACTCTAGTATAAAGGAGAGAATTTGGGCTTCAAGTAGAATGAGAAACAGCATCATTTAAAGGTTTAGACAATGTAGAGTTAGAGATGCTATTACTGGAATTATTCTTTTAAAAACGCAACTCTGATTGTGCCACTATTTGCTTAAAATCTGCAATGGGTCCTCTTTGTGATCACAATCAAAGCCAAAGTCATCACAATGCTCACGGCTCTATAAATTTGGGTCTTCTTACCTGTGACCTAATTTCTACCATGTTTCTCATCTTTATCTCCTCCCATCACCTTGACCTTGTTGCTGCTCCTCCATCATTTCAGCTACTTTATAAAACACAACCATATATTATGGTTGTGTTTTCTCTTCTGGAATATACTTCCCCTCAACATCTGCATGGCAACTCCATTAATTCCTCTGATGCATGCCCCATTTCCAGTGATCACCTTCTTCATGAGGCCATGAATACACAAACACATAAACATGTATTTAATATTAGATGTCTTTGTGCTTAATGATAAATGCTAGATGCATTCCCAGTAAAGAAAAAAACAAAAATGTTCACCATTGCCAAAATTACTACAAATTATTGTGGAAATACCAGCCAATTCAATTATGTGCACACATGCATGCACATACACACACACAAACACATCCGTGTATGTAATTATTGCTATTTGAAGATATTTATTTAAAAATATATCAATATCATTCTAGAAAGAGAACCTTTTAAAATTAATTCAGCAAGCATCCGAAATTTTTCTAAATTTTTGCTAGTACTTTAAAAAACTTGTAATGAATGCTAATAAATATACTTCAGAAATTGACAAGATTTATGTAAAGAAAACAAGAAATCTCTAGAGAACATAAAGTAAAACTCAAACACATTAAAAGACTATTATAAAATAATAAGAGACTCAATCATATAAAAAAGTCAGTTTTCTTAAAGCTAAGCCATTATAGAAATCTAATAATATCTTAGTCAAAATCTCGTATCACAAAATAATCTTACAGCTGCTGTAAAAGAATATATAAGAATTGTCATAAAAATATACAAAAAACAGAGTAATTATTATGTTCTTTCCCTACCAAATACTAAAATAGATTATAAAACTGCAAGATTAAACATTTTATGACACTAAGTTTTTCTTTTAATTCTGTAAATTAGATTACTCGCCCACCTACTGAAGTCTTTATTATATACATTTATGAGTTTTTGTTAGTTAATTAAGTGGAGTCTTCTAAGTGTAGAGTCATACTATCTTCAAAGAACAATTTAGATTTTTTATCCAATTTTTATGTCTTATTTTTTCCTCTTGTCAAAATGCACTAGTTAATATTTTCAAAATTATTTAGTTATAATGGTAAAAATTAAAATTCTATGTCTTGTTGCTAAATTGTGAGAATGCTTTCTATGTTTCTTCATTAATTATTGAATAATTGCTTGGTTTGTGTTCAAAAAGATAAATTTATCTATATGTCTATATATCCTTAATATTGTAGTATTTTTTTGTAAGAAAAGATGTGAATTCTCTTATATTTTCAGCATTAATAGAATAAAAAAAATTATCTTTTTGTCTTGCTATTGTTCTTATAAAATTTCCCATATTTGCATTCCAGGAAAGCACCCTAGTTGATTGTTGCCTATGATTATTCCAATGACATTATAATTTACTTGCAATTTTTCTAGGGATAGGGGATAGCAATGGTATCCAGATGTGAGATCTATCCTAACTGGTTGCTATGTCTTATTTCTACTGGATTTGGTATCAATTGTTTTATCAACAATTATTTAGATGCTTTTAGAAAATATTGCCTGGAGCTTTCAAATTTTAAAGTTTTGACAAAATTAACATTCAAGTGCTCACTTTGGCACTACATATACTAAAATTGGAACAAGACAGAAATGATAAGCATGGCCCTGATACAAGAATAACCCACAAATTCATGATAACACACAAATTCTGTATTTTTCCAACACTGAAATTCAGGAAATCATTCCCGAGACACATAGTCATCAGATTCTCCAAGGCCAAATGAAAGAAAAAATATTAATGGTAGCTAAGGAAAAGGTCAGGTTAAAGGGAAAGGAAGCCCTTCAGACTAACAGCAGTCTCTTAGCAGAAACCTTACAAGCCATAAGAGACTGGGAGCCAGTATTCAACATTCTTAAACAAAAGAAATTCAAATGCAGAATTTCATTTTTGGATAAACTATACTTCATAAGTGAAGAAGAAATAAGTTCCTTTCCAGACAAGCAAAAGCTGAGAGAATTTGTCACTATCAGACCTATCTTAAAAGAGCTACTGAAGGAAGCACTAAATACAGAAAAGACCATTACCAGCCACTACAAAAAAACATGTATGTATGCAAAGCACTGACACTACAAAGCAATCAAATAAATAAGCTAACAGCATAATGACATGATCAAATCCACACATATCAATACTAACCTTGAATGTAAATGGGCTAAATGCCCCAATTAAAAGGTATGCAGTGGCAAGCTGGATAAAGAATCAAGACCCATTGGTATACTGTCTTTAAGAGACTCATCTCAGATGCAATGACACCCGTAAACTCAAAGTAAAGGAATTGAGAAAAATCTACCAAGCAAATGGAAATTGGGGTTGCAATTTCAATGGCAAATAATACAATTATGTGAAAATTGAATAACCTGCTTCTGAATGACTTTTGGATAAATAAGGAAATTAAGGCAGAAATCAAGAAGTTCTTTGAAACTAATGAGAACAAAGATACAACGTATCAGAATCTTTGGGACACATCTAAGGCAGTATCAAGAGGGAAATTTATAACACTAAATTTAGACCTCAATAGGACAATCTAACATCACAACTAGATGAACTAAAGAACAAAAAGAAAATCAATCCTGAAGCTAGCAGAAGACAAGGTATAAGCAAATTCAGGGCTGAAATGAAGGAGATCAAGAAACCAAAAAAAAAAAAAAAAAAATCAAAAGATAAATCCAGGAGTGATTTTTTTGAAAAAAATTAATAAAAACAGATTGATTGCTAACTAGGCTAATGAAGAAAAATGAGAAGATGCAAATAAGCACAGTTAGAAAAAAAAGGAAATATTACCACTGGCCCCAGAGAAACATAAATAACTATCAGAGAATATTATAAACACTTCTATGCACATAAACTAGAAAATCTAGAAGAAATGGATAAATTTCTGGAAATATACACCCTCCCAAGACTGAACCAGAAGGAAACTGAATCCTTGATTGATAACTACCTCCAAAATTGAATCAGTAATAAATAGCTTACCAAAAACAACAACAAAAATTCCAGGACCAGGTAGATTTATCACCAAATTCTACCAGGTGTACAAAGAAGAGATAGTACTATTCTTACTGATACTATTCCCAAAAATAGAAGAGGAGAGAGTTCCCTTGCCTCATTCTATGACGCCAACATTATTCTGATACCAAAACCTGGCAAAGATACAACCAAAAAGACACCTTTGGACCAAGATCCCTGATGAATATTAATGCAAAAAGCCTCAACAAAATACTGTCAAACGAAGTCCAGCAGCAAACCGAATCCAAGAAGCTTATCCACCACAGTCAAGTAGGCTCTAACCTCAGGAAGCAAAGTTGGTTCAACATAAGCAAATCTACAAAGTGATGCATCACATAAACAGAACTAAAGACAAAAAAACAAAAAACAAAAAAACAAAAACAAAAAACAAAACAAAAAAAAAACATGATCATCTCAATAAATGCAGAAAAGGCATTTGGTAGGATTCAGTACCCCCTCACGTTAAAAACTCAATAAACTGTATTGAGGAACATACTTCAAAATAGCAAGAACCATCTACGACAAATCCGCAGCCTACATTATACTGAATGGGCAAAAGCTGGAGGAATTCCCCTTGAAAACTGGCATAAGACAAGGATGCCTTCTCTCACCACTCCTATTCAACATAATATTGAAAGTCTTGGCCAGAGCAATCAGGCAAGAAAAAGAAATAAAAGACATCCAAATAGGAAGAAAGGAAATCAAACTATCCCTGTTTGCAGATGACATAATACTATATCTAGAAAACCTGATAGTCTCAACCCAAAAACACTTTTCACTGATAAACAACTTCAGTAAAGTCTCAGGATCCAAAATCAATATTCAAAAATTACTAGCATTCTGATACACCAACAATAGTTGAGCTGAGAGCCAAATAAGAATGCAATCCCATTCACAATTGCCACAAAAAAGCATAAAACAGCTAGAAATAAAGCTAACCAGGTAGGTGAGCAATCTCTACAATGAGAATTACAAAACACTCCTCAAATAAATCATAGATGACACAAGCAAATGTAAAAAATGTGCTTATGGATAGAAAGAATCAATATCATTAAAATGGCCATACAGCCCAAAGCAATTTACAGATTCAATGCTATTCTTACTAAACTAGCAATGACATTCTTTACGGAACTAGAAAAACTATTTTAAAATTCATATGGAACTAAAAAATCTCCAATAACCAAAACAATCCTATGCAAAAAGAACAAAACTGGAGGTATCATGCTACCCAACTTCAAACTATACTACAGAACTACAGTAAACAAAACTTCCTGGTATTAGTACAAAAACAGACACATAGCCCAATGTCACAGAGAGCCCAGATAAAAGGCCACACATTTACAACTATCTAATCTTTGACAAACCTGACAAAAGCAAACAATGGCAAAAGGACACCCTGTTCAGTAAGTGGTGCTGGGATAACTAACCAGCCATGTGCAGACGATTGAAACTGGATCCTTTCTTTATATCATATACAAAAATCAACTCAAGATAGATTAAGGACTTAAATGCAAAACCCAAAACTATAAAATCTCTGAAGACAACCTAGGCAATACTATTCTGGATGTAGGAATTGGACAATACTTCATGACAAAGACACCAAAAGCAATTGCAACAAAAGCAAAAATTGACAAATAGGATGTAATTAAACTAAATAGCTTCTGCAGAGAAAAAGAGACTATTGACAGAGTAAACGGACAACCTAAACAATGGGAGATTTTTGCAAATTATGTATTTGACAAAGGTTTGATATTCAGCATCTATAGGAAATGTAAACAAATTTCAAGCAAAAACCAAACAACCCCATTAAAACACAGGCAAAGGACATGAACAGCTAATTTTCTAAGAAGACATACATGTGGCCAACAAGCATATGAAGAAAAAATCTCACCATCACTGATTATTAGAGAAATGCAGATCAAAACCATAATGAAATATCATCTCACACCAATCAGAATAGTTATTATTAAAAAGTCAAAAAATAACAGATGCTGGCATCCTTTATATACCCAAAGGAATATAAAGCATGCTATCATAAAGACACATGCACAGGTATGTTCATTGCAGCACTATTTATAGTAGCAAAGATATGGAATCAACCTAAATGTCCATCAATATTAGACTGGATTTTTTTTAAATGTGTTACATATGTGCTATGGAATACTATGCTGCCATATGAAAGAAAAAGATCACATCCTTTACAGGAACATGGATGGAGGTGTGGGACATTATTTTTAGCAAACTAAAGCAGGAACAGAAAACAAAATACTACATGTTCTTACTCATATTGGGAGTTAAATGATGAGAACACACAGACACATAGAGGGGACCAACACACACTGGGGCCTATTGGAGGGTAGAAGGTGGGAGAGGAGAGAGGAACAGGGAAAATAACTAGTGGCTTAATTCCTGGGTGATGAAATAATCTGTACCACAAACCCTTATGACACACGTTTACCGATATAACAAACCTGCACATTTAACCCAAACTTAAAAGTTAAAAAATAAACAAATTTCCAATTAATTAAGCTTCAGAAACATTTAATGAAGATAAATGGTTGCTGAGGATTTTTTGTTTGTTTGATAACTTTACTCTTTCTTATGCTAATTGTCTTTTTAGATTGTCTTACCTCTGGTAGAAATTTTCATATTCTTTTTCTATAAATTGAAAAATCCAAATTTTGAGATTAATATATAAATTCACATATAATTTTAAACTTCCTTCCTCTAAATGACTATCTCCAAATATCAATGTTTTCATATTTTTGCTTTCTCCTTTTTTCTTAAGATTTTTTATTAGAGGTCAGGCACAGTGGCTCACGCCTTTAATCCCAGCACTTTGGGAGGCCGAGGTGGGTGGATCACGAGGTCAAGTGATCGAGACCATTCTGGTCAACATGGTGAAACTCCAGCTCCACTAAAAATACAAAAATTAGCTGGGCATGGTGGCGCATGCCTGTAGTCCCAGCTACTCAGGAGGCTGAGGCAGGAGAATTGCTTGAACCCAGGAGGCGGAGGTTGTGGTGAGCCGAGATCGCGCGCCATTGCACTCCAGCCTGGGTAACAAGAGCGAAACTCTGTCTCAAAAAAAAAAAAAAAAAAAAAATTATTAGTATTTTAAAAATAACAAACTCATTAATTCTACCTTTTTTGTTAATTCATTATTTACCTTTATCTTTACTAATTCTAACTTATTCTTTTCTTTACTACTTTAATTTAATCCTTAAATCATTTAGTTTGTGTGAAAACCAGGCACAGATCTACCACTTGCAACGTTGTTAGGATGGACAGCTCCTATTCATTGTGAAAGTTTCTATACTATGTTTAAGGTCTAAATTGGAAGAATCCTAAACCTTGCGAGATGACTAGAAACTTTGGACACATGGCATTTGGTGAAATTTTATTACCTGAGATGATCATAATATGGTCACCATGGTTTAAAAATGGAGAGAAGTTTCAAACCGAGTAAGGAAGTGCTTCTTTGACAGTGTAAAACTTCAAACCATACTGACTGCTGAGCTCACTGATTCTGAGTATGCTCCGGTGAGAGAAAGGCAGACTCTAACCAGGCATCAGGTGTTAAATGGAATTCAGCTTAAAGATGCCTTTAGCCGAATTCCATTTAATACCTAGTCTTTACCTTTACTGGTTGAAATCTAATCATCCTCTCAGCTTGCTTGTCACTATGAAATCTCTTGTAATAGTTTCTTTAATTCACTAGTTGGTAGTTATTATTTTCAATTATCCCTCAGTTTTTACTCATTTAGATTTTTTTTTTTTTCTGGCAGAGTCTAAGCTAGTTCACTGAGAAAAAAAATTAACAAAATTCTGATAAGATTCATTTTTAAGAAAAAGAAAGAAAAGGAGAGAAAAAGAAAGAAGGAAAGCAAAGGAAGGACATTAATAAACAATTAGAATATATTAGACTACAGAGAACAAATGTGTAAAATATCTTACTATAAATAACTATTTTGGCAGGTAAATTTCAAAACAAAGAATGTAGGTAGACAAACTTCTGGAAAAATTTACTTTTAAAAAGCAGCTAAAATAGGGATAACCTAGGGCATATTATAAATATTAAGTCAGTTGAATCAATCATCAAACATCTTTACGAGTAAATGCCTGACCCAGGTAGTTTTTAAAAAGTATACCAATATAATTTGATCATTACATGTATTTTTAAGAAAAAAGAAAATGAGAGAATATTCTCAAAATTTTTGAGGCTGATATAAACTTGATGCTACAACTTTACAAGGGTATTAGAAGAAAGAAAAATCATAGACCAAATGAACTTATGAAAGTAAATGCAAGCAGAGGGCTAATAGCTGGCAGGGAAAAGGAGCACTGCTACTTTTAAAATACAAAATTACTATCACAAACTAATTTTCTACATTCAAAACCAATTCTCTGAGTGGATTTCTTGGCAAGAAAGTCTAAGTAGACAGGTGAAATTTCCACAGATTTTGTTTGGTGACATATATGTGCACAGAATTTTAGGTAAATGATGTATGTCTTGACAAAATAGTTATATAGATTACATGCTCCCCACACCCCACCCCACCCACAGGTGCAGGAAATCAGAAGACATCTGAAAAGCCTGTAGCTTTTATGACCAAAGAATGATAGAATTTAAATAAAAATTACTTTCAGAAAACAGAAACTTATTCGCAGGGAGTCTATTGGTAGTAGAATCCAAATTGAACAAGACAGTAATTAGAATGCAGGAATAAGAAAAACTCAATATTCAGGTAAATAGAAGTGGAGAAAGATTCACAGAATTTGAATATCAGAATATGGACATGGCCACAGAGATGCCATTTTTCTGGAGTCTCATGGCAACAGCAAAAGGGGAGCTCTAGTGATATTTCTGTTACTTCCTCTATAAGAACACCTCTTAAAGTATAAAAAATAACATTTAATCTAAACACGAGGAAAGTGAAAAGGTTGCAATTGCATCACACATAAATATATTGTAAGAAAAAAAGAAAAATAATTTGACTAAAGCAATAAAAATTAATTAAGGCATAATTTAAAGAAGAACCATTGAATACATGGAAACTCTAATTTAACATTACAAAATTGGTTAAACAAGCTTTTTAAAAATATATTTAAAATAAAGTGAAAGATGTAAATTAGAGATAAAACGTGTCACAGTAATAAAAGTTTTGAATAATAGTGCAAGTAAATAATAGTAAGGGAACTGATAAAGCTCAAAAAAGTAAAAGAAATACAGATAGATTGGTAGAGAGATAATATTAGAAATAAAGAGAGACATGGCTGAGTATGATGGCTTAACCACGTAATCTGAGAACTTTGGGAGGTCAAGGCAGGAGTATTGCTTGAGCACAGGAGTTCATTAAAAAAACAAATAGTACACATAAATAAGAAACAACACAAATAAGAATAGAAATATTTTAAGTAACAATAGTGAAAGAAAAGGGAGAAATACAAAAACAAACAGAAATAGTAAAATAAAAAAGAATCCAAATATGATCAATTAAGAAAACAAAGAAGGTCCAACGAATACATAGTCGGAAGTCACAGTCAAGAAAACCAAAATAATGAAATAGAACAAATAATAAAATATACAATTACATAAAATATTCCTAAAATTAAGAAGCATTTGAATATATGTGCAGAATATGAACATTGTGTGCCTGGAAAAATCAATCTGGAATTGTCAAAACCAAAACATATTCTGGGGAAAATGACTGCATTTTATATATATAAGAAATGATTGCATTGTAAATAGAAAAAAAAAATAATAATAACATCTGTCTACGGCCATACCACCCTGAATGCGCCAGATCTCGTCTGATCTCAGAAGCTAAGCAGGGTCGGGCCTGGTTACTACTTGGATGGGAGATGGCATGGGCATACCGGGTGCTGTAGGCTTTAAAAAAATAATAAAAAAAAATAAAAATTAACATCTGTGGACCTTATACAAAAATTTTATAGTCCAAACAAGGTAAATAAAATCATATATTCACAGTACTTCTTAACAAAACACAATTGAACCATATATTAAAGTTTCTTAATGAAAAAATAATACAAGGATTTCATATCCAGGCAGAATTGCTTTTTTTTTGTATAACAGTTATAGAAAATTATGGGTCTTCAAAGTGCCAGGAAATTTTAGACGCATAAAGCTTTCCTGAAGAAATCATTCAAGAGAAAGTTTCATATAATCAAGATCTTTTTGAGGAAAACTTTTCACCAAGGTCTACTGTTGAGCATTTTCTACTCAACTATACTAAATAGTACTACATAAAAGGGATGACGGTCAAAAAATTTTAGGCAAATGATGTATGTCTTGACAAAATAGATATTTAAAAACTCTGAAATACAAGGAAACAATTCAAAGAGAATGTCTAATTCAAAATAAACATATTGATTGATTTCTATTGTTAATTGCAAATAGATAATTTCATTTAAAATTAAATATTAATAGGCCAAGCACTGTGGTTCACCCCTGTGATCCCAGTAATTTGGGAGACTGAGGTGGGTAGATCACCAGAGGTCAGGATTTCCAGACCAGCCTGACCAACATCATGAAACCCTGTCTCTACTAAAAATACAATCTTTAACCAGGAATAGTTACACATGCTTGTAATCCCAGCTAATTGGGAGGCTGAGGCAGAATTGCTTGAACCCAGGAGACAGAGGTTGCAGTTAGCAGCTATCATTCCGCTGCACTCCAGCCTGGGCAACAAGAGCAAAACTCCGTCTCAAAGATAAATAAGCAAATAAATAAAATGAAGTATTAATAAAAGAAATGAGAAAGTAAAGATAAAGTTATTGATTAATTCCACAATTGCCCAAAGTAGGAAACAAATTAATAGTATCTTAAGCTCAGGAAGCTAATGTATCATTATGATGATAACTACTGGAATAAAAATACAAAAATTTCTGAATACCAAAAGATATAAAAAATCAGATTATACATAAAAGATTTCATAACATCAAATAACATGACAGAAGAGCAAATATATTTGTTGTATCAATTAATACAAATTAACTGAAACCAGCAATGGAAAAAAAATTAAACTAAACACCAAAATGAACTATGCTTATACAATATTTTTCTGAAACCAAAATGAATAAATCAAAAATTAATGGATGAGTATCTCTCATGAACATGGAGGTAACATTCCTCAACAAAATACTAGCAAATCAAAATCAATAGCACATGAAAAAGATCATACAACATGATCAAGTGATATTTACCCCTGAGATGCAAAGATGCTTAAACATTTGCAAAAAAATAAGCATTATGCACCACACAACAAAAAGAAGGAAAATAATCATATAGTCACCTCAATAGGTACAGAAAAAGCCTGTGACAAATTTTAACACTATTTCAAGAATAAAACTCTCAACAAATTAGATATAGAAGGAAGCACCTAAACATAATAAAGGTTATGCATGACAAACCCACAGCTAACATCATACTCAAAGATGAAAAGTTGAAATATTTTCCTCTAAGATCAGAAACTAAATAAGGATGCCCACTCTTACCACTTCCATTCAACACAATGCTGAAAGTCTCTTTCTCCATTTCTTTTCTTGCATTGTACTCACAATGAATTCATGTGGATGCCTTTTTGATTAATCACTGTTAATGTGAAGGATGGGATAATGTTCACATTCTAACCAACAGAATTTTGCTTGTTATCATGACAAAAGTGGCATCTACTCCTCACTTCCCAAATGCCTATTTATAATACTCTTTTCCTATCCTCTGCCACCAATAGATTCTTACAAGTAAGTCTTATTGTTGTGATTCCTTGTTCAGTGCCCTACCTCCTATGACTGTCTTTGCAACAAAAGCAAGACAAGTCATACTTCTACCATGAACCTGATAACCTCACTTGCATTGATGCAAATTAGAAATAGCTGATTCTGAACCTCAGAACCTGTCACAATTTAAAATTTAATCTGTGTAGTGGTTTTTTATATCTGTGGTTAAGTGAGTCTCACTATAGTAAATCAAAACACAGTTGACCATTCCTGCTTTGGGAAGACCCAATTCTTGTTTTCTGTTTTGTACTTTCTGTTATCTCTTAATTTATTTTAAAGATAAATTTGGTATTAATTGCTTTTATTGCTTTTGCGTGATTTCCACAAAGTAAAGAGGGATAGACTGAATTTACTTTGGGGTGTTTTTTTTTTTTTTTCCTTTGAGATGGAGTCTCACTCTGTCACCCAGGCTGGAGTGCAGTGGCGCAATCTTGGCTAACTGAAACCTCTGCCCCCTGGGTTTAAGTGATTCTCCTGCCTCAGCTGGGTCTACAGGCGCCTGCCACCATGCCCTGCTAATTTTTGTACAGGATTTCACCATGTTAGCCAGGCTGGTCTCAAACACCTGACTTTGTGATCTGCCTGCCTCAGCCTCCCAAAGTGCTGGGACTACAGACCTGAGCCACCACACCCAGCCACTTTTTTTTTAAATATAGAAATTCCTAGTCCATAGATTTAAAAAAAATAACTTATCTAAAATATCCCTTACACTGATTTGAATCTTAAGTGAAAAATGAAATTCTTCTTAAGTCTGAGCTTCATAAGATGAAGGTAAGGGCCACTTCATTATTTTCAAATATAGTAATTAAGTTGTCTAGACAGACAAAAAGACTCTGGAAATCAAGATCCACTGAAAACCTGGCCCTAATGACCTTATAAGTGTATACTATAATACTTGAGATTTTCACAGGTGGAAAAATGTGAAGTGTGTTTATACTATTTGCCATAAGCCAATTTTATCTACATCAAGCCATATGGTTTGGGAAACTGGGAGTTTCAGGAGAATTCAGAGTGAAATTTAACAGTGCTGTCTGAAAACAGTTTATACAGAGTTTTTAATCCATTCTAAAACACATAGGGACTTTTTTTCTTTTCTCTCCCTTTAAAAAAATAATATATACTATCATACTGATATTTTAAAACTCTATGCACAGTGTTTCTGTAATTTTCTAAAAATTGCCATGTTGCTACACTGATCTACATAAAATCTTGTAAGGCTTACAGTGCATGATTGGTAATTTCTCTTCTTATGTATGAAATTAGAAGCACTTAATGTAATATATACTTAATTATTTAAAAATATTAATTGTAATTTTACAGTTTCTAAAGTATTGCTTAATTACACCTATCAAAATAAATATTGCTGTCAAATCATTCAGAGAAATTTTAAAGAAATATGATAAACATTTCAACTATTTTACAGATATTGGGCAATTCTCTTTTCACTGTCTGCAGAACAACTTGATATGAGAGCCAAATGTTTTGTTTTGTGACTTTTCTTAGTGTATTAACTATATCACATGCACTATAAAAAAACAAAGGCAATGTTACTTAGAACATTATTTTAAGATTTCAAGTTTGATTTTAATGTACTCCTTATGTTTTCTATTTTATTTAAGGTTTTGTTTTATAGCTCAAGTAAAACAATTAGATTAACAAATACATTGAAACAAAAGTTGAATACACTCATACAAAATATTTAATTCAAAAAAGAAAAATGTCCTTTAAAATCTTGCAAAATATCCCCAATAATAAAGGAAAATGTGACTTGTCTGTAAATTTCTTCTGGAAATATAAAACTTGATTCCTCATACCTACTGTAAAATTCCTTAAGTTGACAGTAAAAGCAGCAGGAGAAAAGTCAAATTTACACCAAATTGATTAGTTTGGAAACAAGCACTCCTGTAATAAGGATAGGTCAGGAAAAGTTTCTTTATAAATAATTTATCAGAAACTACTCTATAAAAACCTAGGAAAATGTCAAGCCAGGTGCAATCTTTTTAAACTATCCCAGTATAAATCAATTAAGGTGCTTTATTTTGACATCTAGTGTCAGTATTTACCAAACGTAGATAGACAAGTCCATCCCTGCAGCATGCATTTGCAAATAACTTTACTCATTAATGTTTAATTAAGACAGAGGAAAACTGTCCTTGATATTTTGCAGCAATTAGTGCTCTCTATACCCCACTGACTTCTCATGATGAATTACTTTTCAAATGAAAAGTGAAGTGATTAAAACTGGAGTCACTCCATCTAGTATGCATTGCCCATACCTCATTTTAAAGAGAAAACCAAATAGAGCCACACACAGTGAAAATGCAAGTGAAACTATTTGCTATTGTCGATGTCAACAGTGAAGCTGCTTTCTGGTCCTGACTATAAAGTGATATAATATGTACATCCCAAAATATTCCTATTAAATCATAAAGTCACAAAACACCAGTGCTTTAGGGGATTTAAGCTCAATTTAAGACATTCCACAAACACTAAGTAAATTACGAAGGTCACATAATTTTCTGCATTGTGGCCGGGTGCGGTGGCTCAAGCCTGTAATCCCAGCACTTTGGGAGGCCGAGGCGGGTGGATCACGAGGTCAAGAGATCGAGACCATCCTGGTCAACATGGTGAAACCCCGTCTCTACTAAAAATGCAAAAAATTAGCTGGGCATGGTGGCTCGTGCCTGTAATCCCAGCTACTCAGGAGGCTGAGGCAGGAGAATTGCCTGAACCCAGGAGGCGGAGGTTGCGGTGAGCCGAGATCGCGCCATTGCACTCCAGCCTGGGCAACAAGAGTGAAACTACGTCTTAAAAAAAAAAAAAAAAAAAAAAAAAAAAAAAAAAAAAAAAAAAAAAATTTCTGCATTGTATTCTAATAATTTCACTTTTGTTTTAATATTTTACTGTTTTAAAGAACTTCATAATCCATGTTACCCAGTATCTTCCTTTTGCCAAACAGCCAACAAGAAACACAGCATAACAAAAACCTGAAATCTGAGAGCTCAGTTGACTTATGCAATGTTACACAAGAAACAAATGATAGATCTGAAAATAAAATGTAGTTGTTCATATCCATATGCTTCCTCCTACTCTCTCCCTCAAGTTTGTCTTCATTTTAGACCGGAAGAGCAAACATAGTATGGGAAATATTTATGAGCTCTTTGATTATATTACTCAGATACCATTTAGGTTGCAACATTCTTGAAATAGCATTTTGCTACTCACATATTTTCTCTTATATTTCATATTAACAAGTCAATTAATGTGTTATTAGTAATAGGAGATAATGATTGTATTGTTTATTTTAATATACTTCTTTTTAATTATTTTCCCAATTCCAGAATCTCACTTCAGATATGTGAAATACACCAACTTTACAACTAATAGGCTGACAACTAGATTCACCAACAGATGGGATAGCTTGTATCACACAGTGAATTATCTGTCAACATAAAATAATCTAAAATAGAATATATAATTCCCTATTTAAATTCCTTATAATTTACAATGGAAGATCTGGTCAACATGAGCTTGCATCATCACATGACGACAATTCTTCAGAGCTGAGTGGCCACTTTGAATAGTGCATGTACTCTTTGGTTCTCCACAATTCCTACCACTCCCTATTACTTTCCAATATCTGGGCTTTGTGTCTGCTGCCATTTAAATTTATGCTTGTACTGTTGCTTTTTAACTACTTGTTTGCCTCACTCATTTATCTACCTGCCTAGTCCCAGGAAGCTTATGCATTTTCTACTTCTAGCATAATGGCTCTACTGGCAAAACTACTAAACGAGACAATAAATTTACAAACACACACACACACACACACACACACACACACACACACAGAGCAAGATTTTGAAATTACATAGCATAAGTTTACTTACAATTGGATTAAATAATTTTGTTTACAAATTGTTTACATATTGAATGACAATTAAAATAATCTCTATAAAATGCAAGCTGAATTTAAATATAATGTTTGTTCTTTAAAATCATGAAACTAGTGGGTGGGCATGCATTACCTTTGCTCACAATTGCAGGAAAAGTCAAGGATCTTAAGTTGGAAAGGTTATGAATTAATAACTTTCAGTAACTAGTTATCAAAGGTATATTTATATGGATTACATTAAGATCATGGGCCAGGAAGTATCAGTGATAGGGGTATGGTATGCAGAGTGAGTGGAGTTGTCTGAAGAAATGAAGGGTATTTTCAGACAAAGATGCGGGTCAGGTATAAGTCAGTCTGGCTGGAGTTATGGTGAGGTTAGAAAAGCCATCCAAGCAGATATTGGAGGAAGCCTAGCATCCAGAATTTGAAGTAAATTGTTTAATTTTCTGAAATATAAGCTTGTGTGTTATAGTTACACCAAATCAATGAGATTATAGTAAACCCTCAGATTGTTTCTTATTCTCACAAAACATACTATTCTGTTTAGAAAATGGTTGTCAATACCATCTTCACACATGACATTTCTTGCTATCTTTCATCAAGGGGGAAGAAAACACTTAAATCCTGACAATGGCTACAGTTAGGTTTAAACTCTGACACGATCTCAAATGATCAAGGTAGAATAAACCTATGAAAAATTGAGAAAATGGTCCCTGAGGAAACATGATCAGACCCTTTAAGAGGGGCCTCACTAATTGTTATCATAAGGATGCCACTTACGACAACAATTCGAAGACCTTGAGCTATCATGCAGGTTTATTGATGGAGAACTCTTATCAGAATCAGAACTCCTGCTGTTAATTCTGACAGATTTACCACACATGCCTGCACATGGCTACACCTGTACCCACTTAGATGTGTAAGCAGTGTCTAGTGCTGAGCCACCGAGAATTCGCCTCAATAACGTTTTAATTGCAATGCTACCTCAAACCAAATAAGGCAGGCCTGTTAGGAAAGTTACCCACATTATTATTGTTGCTTGGTAAAATCCATCATAGACAGGATTTTTCCTTTGCACATAAAGAGGATATGCACTTAGATTCTATCAAAGATTGAATAACATCCAATATAGAAAATATTTGTATACATTTTTTATATACCTGAGAAATCAAAACAAAATGTTTACGGAAAGAAGTCAGAGTTTGAAAACAAGCAATATTTTGTTGCTTGTTACCAGCTAATAACCAGAATCTTGGTAATAACACAAAAATTTTGCAAAGGAGTCTCAGCTAAATTCAGATACAAAATTTTAGAATTGGGTCACGTAATCCCTCCTTTAGAAGTTAGATTTTTAGTACATTGGGAAAATAACATTTTAGGACTTTATCATCTTCATTATTCAATATTGAAAGAAAGAATGGTGTGCTCATTAAAAACAAAATGCCAAAAAATCGACTCTTAAATTTAAAAGATGCAAATTTGAATCTGAGTTCTTCAATGTTTTCGCTAGATATTTCATATTACTTAACATAAACCACTTAGCATAGTGCATGACATTATTATACATTCTCAAAAATAGTGTTATATGTAATGCATCATACATACAATGACATAAATATGTAAAATTTATAATGAGCCCATTTATATTTTTAATTA
Organism: Saimiri boliviensis; assembly: GCF_048565385.1. Classification (NCBI taxonomy): domain Eukaryota; kingdom Metazoa; phylum Chordata; class Mammalia; order Primates; family Cebidae; genus Saimiri; species Saimiri boliviensis. Next base: position 18,220,936 of record NC_133468.1, read on the forward strand.
TGGTAGGTTTATGTGGATGTTTGTATGTATGTATATAAATCATTTCTGAAATTAGTTCCTTTTCTAGAATCAAATGAAGGGAAAACTTGTTTACAATCCAGTTATGTATGTATGTGTGTATACATATATATGCATATATACACATACATATATAGTCCCTATGTATGATTTTATATTTATATAATTGATTATATATAATATATAATATCTATACGAAATATGTACTATCTTTATAAAATCACAAATTGGGTTGTGTAAGTTATCCACAATCTAAAGAATTCTGAAAGAATCTTACAATTATGCTTCAAGGTAAGATATGTACACTTCTTGAAATTAAATTCATGAAGCCAATAATTAGTGTGAGTCTGGAAGAAACAGAAGAGAATCACCAGGAAGTAGGAACAAAATCTTAGACATTGTTTTGGAAACTATCCAGAGAGTCGGTTATACCCTAGCATTATCTATGGATTCTCTGGACAAAATATTCTGTAAATTCTTTTCACAAAATAAGCATTGAAATAGAGTTTTATAGTTTAATCTTTATTTTATACATTACTTAGAACTACAATTAAATGTTAAACCAGATTGCTAAGATTCAGAGAAATAGAGCCTTGCTGTACTTTAGAAGGCTAACTGAACATGGAGTGCAGACTCCATTCCAAAATCTGTGACTCCATATGATTTTCTGTTGTGGCTGTTTTTATTGCTGCTTTATTCAGCATAACCCATTGGCTTTTGGTTCTTTGTGTTTCTTTTTCCTTGAGTGTGCACTGTACGGCAAATATTATGGCAGCCCCTTGCAATCAAGCTCAAAGTCAAAATTGCCTTTTGTTGAGATATATTTGGGTAATTCCACCCTCAAAATCTTACAAGTCAATTCTTTGCATTTAGAACAGAGCTCTGATGCTCCAGCTTCACACCTCTAATATTAGTGAAATACTTGCCATTGCTGGCCTTATATAGTAGAGTCATTATCCTTTGCATGCAAACAAAAAGTTCTGGCCCTACAGACCCTGGATAAAGTTGAAAGGTGTAATGTGAGCAGCAGTTCGATTTCAAATCAATACCTGCAATTAGGACAATCTGCACTTGCTCCTTTTGATTGCGGGATCATAAGTAAAGTCAATCCTTGGTATTTCTAGCGACAACATTTAATTCACACTGCTCCTTCATCAAGTGGGACAATGGCCTTTCATTTAGCCTCAGTTTCAGCTTTTATAGAGATGATTGTTTTTTACAAGCGTCACTTAAAAGTGAGTTTTCCATGTACCACATGACCATATTGCATTGTTTCATTGTGTCTAAAATATACCCTCCAACTTAAGTAAAATCTCATCAAGATGTGTTGCACAGGGAAAAAATAAACAAGAATTAAAAAATATTTTTGCCATCACGTAACGGTGAGCACTCCGGACTTTGAAAAAATATTTTTGTTATACAAAATTTGAAGTATTTTGAGAAAATCTTGGACTTATCTGGATGTAAGCCTGTGCTTCTACTAGAACAAATGGAGATGACTACATAAGGACAATCACCTTTCAGACATATCTAGTCATCTAGTCAATACTGGAATTACCCCACTACACCCCAGCCCCACGGAATTGCTTTGTCATAGTTCAATGCTTTGGTGTGACATAATAATAATATATTATAAACAGTACAAAAATCTGTCCTACAAAATTGTCATTTTTTTAAATCTTGCAGTGCTGAGAATATTAAAACTGTAGGTGATAGAGTTTCTCTTTTCATGGTGGTTTCATTTTAAATCGCCATTTTTCTCTTCTTTTCTAACCCTACTTTTCATTTTAACTTGCTGTAGTTTATGTGTCTTGGTAATTATTAATAACCCTTTTCTAAAATAGGGCAGAATATAAACTAATAAATGATTCTGTATATTTCATGGCAGACAGATCCTTTCATGTTCCCTCTCCAACTTATTTTGGTAGGCTGGCCTACCATCTTTTCTCATGCATTCTTTTTATATTTACTGTGATTTTCTTACAGTTTCTTGGACACCCTGTTTGACATTGCTGAACCTTTTCTTATGCTACCTTTCCAATATTATTTCCCAGTAAAGAACATGCTTAGGATTGAACTCAAAAGTTATCCTTTGGTGGTTTTTGGAACGAATTAATGAAAATATGCAGCTGGAACAGCATTTGTGAAAATGAGAGGTATATTCATTTACTTTGCCTTTTCTTTGATTTATCTTACTTTAATTCAGTAATTTATAAAATACTAAATTCTCAATATACATAGCATAATTGTTAGCTTTCAAAGAAACCTAACTAACTTAAAAAAATATAGTATTAGAAGACAAAAGTCTAAGAGAGGGTATAAGTTCTGAGATGTATGTACCCTTCACTATACTACAGTTATTTTCATTACCATTTTGCATTTCCCATCAATCTTTTTTTCTAATGTGTTTTTAATGATTTTAACAGAGTAAGCTTACTTTAAAAGGCAATTTGAATTTTTCAGTTACTATAGAACATTGTTTTACCAAATACTAATTGGAGTTAGGCAATCATTTTCTAGGCAGAGATTTGTAGTGTTCAAGTGGGTTCACTAAGTTCACTCACTATAGTAGGATTTAAGTAACCAATTCAAGCAAGAGAAACCTTTCCAGGATGAGTAAAGGGAAAAGCAATCTGGGATAAATTCACCTCTGAATTTTTCATGTTCTTGCACACACGACTGATGTACGTGATATCCTGAAGCTCTCCTAGCATCCACTTTTTATTGAAATATATGTTCTAGTCTACTTTGGAGTAGGAAAAAAAGCTGGAACCCAAGTGCTCCATTGAGGGAAAGGCATTTCCCATGTGAGTGCCGATTTGCTCATGTGTTTTTTTCACCTTATTTATTTATTTATGGTCAGGATCACAAGTAGAAGATATTGGCCCTTTGAAGAATGAACACTGCTGTCATCCTCCATTTCCTATAAGATGTCACAGCTGTGACAAGGAAGGGTTTATAATGGCACAGTTCAGTGCCTTCATAATTTATTCTCTCTGATTTTATGCTCTTTTAGTCTTCTGCTCAACCATCCACTAACAAGCAGTGATATTAGCCAATAAATCAAAGACGTCTGCTTGTCACCACCAGATGCTTGGCCACATCGCCACCGATTATGAGACATACAAAAGGACAATTTCATGTAGGGAGCTCAGCAGAGGTGTTCCACTGATATTCTGTTTGATAGAAAACCAGTTTGAGGTGAATGTAATAAAATTCAATAACTTTTATGCCTTGCAGCAATGAAGAACTAAGTTGAAATAGAACTGGGAAGTAAATTAGGATCTCACCTTTATGACTATTCCTTTTATGAGCCTAAATCTCTTCCTTGGTTACTTTGATACAGGTTAAAAAAGAAATATCTTAATACACTCTGTTTATTTTGCTAGCTCTAAGAATTTATCTTTCTCTTCTAAAAGCACCAAATAAGACATTTATATCCATCTATTAAATATACTTATTAAAACATACTATTTCTTAAAAAATTAATAATAACATTTGTTCAAATTGTACTCAATGTACAACAATAATATAATTTTATTTTTTCATTAATATTAAGACCTGCTGTAAGCTAATTAAAACCATCTATCAGGTATTAATTGCTTGTATTTTCTTCTGTTTCATTATTGAAATTACTGATCCACCATAATGTACATATGCCTTTTTCTGTGGTACAAACTAGAACAATAACAGCAGACTAAATGTATAGAGTTCAAATAACAATGCTCAATATTTTAGGAAATCCTCTTAGCACACTTTAAATTTTTAAAAGAAGACAAGAAGTTTACATTTTTTCTTTAAATAAAGTAGAAAAGCAATGTCCAGCTGGTTTTATTTTAATTAAGAAGTTTCTAAGTTTTTCTCAACTTAGAAGTTAACTGTATTTGTACATTGAATATATAACTAGACTGTTGACTTAGCATTTTGCTATATTGACAATTTATTATAGAACAAACTAGTTGTAAATTAAATTTTAATATGTTATAAAAAGGCATACGTAATGATGCTTTATTTTTAATTAATATGGTGACTACATAAGCTGCCCTTTCTTTTTCACATCTTCCTTTGACTTTCTCGGGGCTCTAAAAACACCATTCAGAAAATGAGTGAGTTATTCCACAGTGCCTCAATTTCAGTTACTAACTCTTGGAGGCCAGAAAAATCATGTCTGTTATTTTGTTCCCTTCCTTTCTTCATCTTTTTTCTTTATTTTACAGACATTTCTAGATTACCATTTTCAAATATTATGTCATTTAAGCCTCTTCAGAATAATGGTTTGAACTTTCCAACGTATGTAAGTATAATAACTTTTTAAAGTAAAATGTTTACTATATGTATTCAAATAATAAACTTGCATTTCCCAATTCCATTCAACCTAGGTAGAGATGCTTTATCATTGTGGTTGCTTTGTTGTTGCTGTTGTTTTGTTGTGATTTATACTATGACTTTTACATTGATATTTCATGATAGTTTTATTTCCCTTCAGCCTAATAGGAATCCAAATAGGTCAGCTATTTAGAAAGCTTTAGACAAAGAAGATAGTTCACTTAGAAATGTGTGCTTGAAGTTCTTTTTTATTTCTCTGAGCTACAGAATAATTAATTATTATTAAGTATTTAGTACCACTTTTTTTTTTCTTTTGACACAGAGTCTTGCTCTGTCACAGGCTGGAATGCGGTGGTGCCATCTCAGTTCACTGCAACCTGCGCCTCCTGGGTTCAAGTTATTCTCCAGCCTCCTGAGTAGCTGGAACTACAGGCGTGTGCCACCATTCCCTGCTAAATTTCATAATTTTGTATTTTTAGTAGAGGCGGGGTTTCACAGTGTTTGCCAGTCTGGCCTCAAACGTCTCACCTCAGGTGACCCACTCACCTCAGCCTCCCAAAGTGCTGGGATTACAGGCATGAGAGACCATGCCAGGCCTTAAGTACCACTTTTTATTTTGCAGAGTTTTTATAACTATTTTTCAGTGTCTCACATTCCTATGAAGTATAAGTGTAAATATCCAGGTATATTAAGCACAAGAAACCAAGGAATCACTCTAAAAGTATACCGACTAACAAAGTAGTAGCTTTGTATTTGTGGTACAGATCTTCACGCTTCCCTACAAATAAATATCAATGTCACCATTTTAGAATACAAACTCAGAGAGGACCTGAGACATTCGTAAAGATGTTTTGCATGCTGACCTGCATGAAGGAGAAATTCTTTCTTAAAAAATAGTAGAAAATGATAACAAATAGGATAAATAGAAGAAATTATATTGAATTAAATAAAATAATATGAATTGAATTGAAATGAAATATGAATTAAAAATCATATACACTGACTGTCTTATTTTTCAATGTATGTTGTTTTACTTAAAGAGTGACCCCATCACATAGATTCCCTTTTCCTGTCCAATCTTATTAGCTTTTTGAGCATGTCCAAGAAGGTATGTTTCACTCCTTATTAAGTCCTAATCATTTATGTCATTCTTTGAAGATTCAATCCGCAGAGACTAATCCCTGGTTGGCTTAGGTTTAAAAACAGAAAGTAGAAGCAGAAATGGCTTTTATAGTTCAGTTAAATCATAACTCCTATTCAACTCCCTTTTTAAAATGAGGGCTTAGATGATGTGTCTAAAATCTAAGTCAGTTCACAGCACAACCCGTGTCTCTGATTTCCTATTCTGGAATTCTTTGAACCATACCTCACTTAGAAAATTCTGGAAGTTTCTTCATGTGGAGTAATAGATGACTATTCAATTCCTGGAAGATCATCAGAGCTGTTCTGATAATCCTCAGTAGTATTAAAATATGTACTGGTTCATTTTAACATCCGGGGTATTTACAATTTTATTATTAAAACAATATAGGTATGATTTTCCACAATAATATGCTCTTAATAATCAACTTACATATGCATTTACTTTAACTGTACAAATGACTTTACCAACTTATTTGGTATTTCTTGTGTATGTAATGTCTAATCTGTGATAGCACTGAACAGCAAATAGTTTAACACACTTTCAATTTCTACAGTATTTTCTTTCTTATGTAGTAATCAACTGCATGACAATTTATTATCAAGCAAATATCCAGAATTATAAGCCAATTTTCTCTCATTTGCCATTCTATAATGTCATTAATTTTGTCTGAGTTATAATTAATTAAATAAAATACAGTAATTTAACTGTGGATCACATTTTTTCTTCACATCTTAAAACTTTTCTTCAAAAGTGATAGCAATTTCTAGACTTTACAGCTGCTAAATATCACTTGGGTCTGACTGTTATTCCATGATGGACAGACATAAAGGTGAATTCTAATAATCTCTGCCTCCTTTGCTCCACGCTATGCATATTAATGTCCCCCCTGGAGTGTGGGTGGGACCTAAGACTTGCCTCTAATCGACAGAATGCACGAAGGTAATGGAAAACCAATATCATGATTATGCTGTTATGTAAGACTTATTTATCTGTCTTTATCTCTCTTCCTCTGTCACTACCTTCAAAGAATTGAGTTGCTTTGAATCCCACAGCCAAAGGTAAATAAATTCTGCCAACAACCTGAAGGGCTTGGAAGTGGATCCTTCCTTCTTCAGTCGGTCCTCCAGAGGAGAACACACACCAGATTAACAGCTTGACTGCAGTCTTATAAGGGATCCAGCTATTGGTCTATGGCTCAACGCCTGACCCAAAGAAACTGTGAGATTAGAAATGTGTGTTGTTTGAAACTACTGAGCTTGTGACTATTTGTTGTACAGCATATAAAACTATTTCAGCCAGGGCGTAGTGGCTCACACCTGTAATTCCAGCACTTTGGGAGGCCAAACTGGGTGGATCATTTGAGGTCAGGGGTTTGAGACCAACTGGCCAATATGGTGAAACTCCTTCTCTACTAAAAATACAGAAAAGCAGGTAGGTGGTGGTGGTGGGCACCTGTAATCCCAGCTACTAGGGAAGTTGAGGCAGGAGAATTGCTTGAACCCGGGAGGCAGAGGTTGCAGTGAGTCTAAATCATACCATTGCACTCCATCCTGGGAAACAAGAGTAAAACTCTGTCTCAAACAACAACAACAATAAAAAAAAAAAAAAAAAAAAAAAAAAAAAAAAAAAAAAACTATTTCAACTATTTTCTTCATTTTCCTATTTTCTGGAATTAATTCTCACACTATCATTAATAATTTTTTGGAGCTGAGGATTTCTAGAGTATTTCTGTCTCTTAATTACTAGTATATATCTGAGATCATTATTTGAGAACCAGTAATTATTGTCTATAAAGATTGCTAAAATGACCACAAATTCTCCAATAACTACACACAGATAAGCAGAATAACTAAAAACATCATTCATTTTTAGGAATCTAGACTTTATGATTCTGTTTTTCTAATCAAAAATAAAGCCTTTTTTGTTACTAATGTGTGAATTTGCCTCTTTTTCAGTTCTTAGTACCATTTAATATAGCAATAACTCTTTATGGTTCCTGCAAAACCATGACTGATACTTAAATACGGGTTTTAGGGGACTTACACAGTAGTAGGTTTACTCCATTATAATTTTTTTGAGGAGGAAGGAAAGAGAGAGAGCTTCCTTTGAAGTCTTAGGATCCCTTCTGAATCCATTTTCATATGTTTAATTTCTCTGGATTTAATTCCTTTTTTTATTTTAACACAGCCTGAATTCAAGGGAAAAAAAATAAAAATATCATGCCTGTAATCCCAGCAATTTGGGAGGCCAAGGCAGGCAGATCACCTGAGGTCAGGAGTTTGAGACCAGTGCAACCAACATGGAGCAACCCCGTCTCTACTAAAAATACAAAATTAGCTGGGCATGGTGGCGCAGGCCTGTAATCCCAGCTACTCAGGAGGCTAAGGCAGGAGAATTGCTTGGATCAGGGAGGCAGAGGTTGCAGTGAGCTGAGATCATGCCATTGCTCCAGCCTGGGCAACAAGAGTGAATATCCATCTCAACAACAACAACAAAAAAAAGAATAATGAAAATAATGTCAAAGCAATTGCAGATGGAATCCGCTTTAGGGTGTCAGACTTAAAGTCTACCATAATGTATGGCTAAAGGACAATAAGAGAAAATTGTAGGATAACCATTAACAATTTGAAGAGTGTAGAAAAGCACTTCTGACTCTTTTAACATGAAAATAAACTACTATACAACAGGAGACAGTTTAATGTAAGGGACACAATTACCATATCAAAAATTAAACCTTATATTCTTATACATGTAGGAGAAAATGAAGGGAGGAGAGAGTTAATATTTAGTGAGAAACTATTTTGTGGTAAGCATTGTGTTAGGCCTTTAAACACTAAAGCTAATATAGTAGCTTTGGATGAATACTCGATAGATAGTAAAAATGGAGGTCCAAGACGTCCATATTACACTTGACCTATAAATATCTGGCAGTCATCATTCTCATCCTAACAACACAAAAAAGCTGAACAAAGTGAATATCAGTGTCTTGTTTTGGATCCAACAAAGAATAAACCTCCACTCTGAAATGGAATAGCAAGTGATTTCAGAGAGTTGTAGCCAAGGTCTGCTTACCTGGAGTAGAGGCTGCTAGGGCCATAAACTGGTAGGAACATTTAAATGGTAGTTTTCACAAGTTCCTGCAGGCTAAGTATGAAATAGAGTGAGAGTGAGAAAGTTCACAAATTTACGGGTTTACCTCAAAGAACTCTACTAGGTTCTCATAATAGACAGCCAAAATACATGGCTTTATGGTTCTGGCAGAGGTAGACAAAAGCAACCATTTAGAAATCTGTCCAAAACATTCTATAGAATATTTAACAGGAGCATTGTCTCACCTGGTGGAGAGCCATTTCCCTAACCACAACCCCTGATATTCCTTCACCTAAGAGGGGAAAATCTAACAAACACTTGTGAAGGACAAGACTGAGGGACTAAGGCAGGAGAATCACCTGAGGTCAGGAGTTCAAGGCCAGCCTGTCCAACATGATAAAACCCTGTTGCTACCAAAAAAATGCACACACACACAAAAAAAGCAGGGCATGTTGGCTCATGCCTGTAATCCCAGCCTTGTAGGAAGCTGAGGCAGGAGAACTGCTTGAACCCAGGAGGCAGAAGTTGCAGGGAACCAATATTGTGCCACTGCACTTCAGCCTGGGGGACTGAGTAAGAATCTGTCTCAAAAAATAAAAAAAATAAATAAAAAGAAATAATGTTCACAGAGAAGACAATGATAGGGATCTAAAACTAGGATCTACTGAAAGAACAGAAAAGCATCAATGAATAAATAATTGAAGGAAAAAATATTTTTTTCTTTTTCTAAGTGATTTTAAAAAATTTGATGAATAAAATGAGACTGACAATATATCTGATGGTTCTAGCATAAAGATAAGAAAAGTGAATTACAGCAAGGTCATAAGGAGAAAGATGTTGAGTATACTCTTTTACCAGTTATCTACACTAAACGTGAAGCAATCCATTGTTATTTGAAGGGGGATTTGGATTAACTACAAATGTACTTTATAATTTCCAAGGAAACCACTAAATTTTTAAAGAAACATCATTGAAGGAAAATAGAGGAAGAAAATGGAAATATATAACATGCTCAGATAAAATCAGAGAAAGGAAAGCAGAGGCAGGAAACAAAAGACAAGCGCAGTAAGTAGAAACCAGTTATAAAAATAATAGGTGTTTATGTTTTTGTTTTTTTTTTAAGATAGGTGTTATTCCAAATAGATCAATAATCACTTTAAATGTGAGTAGTTCAATATGCTGATTAAAGACAGGGATTTGAACTATCAAGCCATAGAATGATATGGATGATCTTTAAATCCTTATTCCCCAGTGAAAGAAAGTAGTTTTAAAATATTACATACTATGTGATTCCAATTATATGATGCAGAAAAGGCAAGGCTACAGAGACAATAAAAAATCATTTATTGACAGGAGAGAGAGCAAAGACAGAGGGTGGCATGGATGAAGCATAAGGGATCTTTTAGGGCAGTGAAACTATTCTGCATAATCCCAAAATGGTGAATATATAACACCATACATTTTTCAAAACCCACTGAACTTTACAGCACAAAGATTGAATCTTAATACATATGCAATATAACGTCATTTAAGATTAACACTGGTACTAAGAAAGTAATGCAGACTATGACAAAAGAATCTAACTATTAAAATAGTATGTAACGACCTCACTTGAGTAGGTAGGTAAAATGTGCTGACTTAAGTAAGTGGAAAATAACTGGAGTCTATAAACCTAAAGCAAAAATAAAAAATATATAAACTATATTTTAGGTAATAATATTGTTTCTACTGGGAACTGAGGCTTACAATTCTGATACTCTGATAAATGAATACAGGAAAGGAAAAATTAGGTGAATGGATGGCAGATGATCGAACCTGATTTCTCATTGTTGAATTGGAAATTTACAAATAAGCAAGGGAAGGAAGCTAGAAATATACATGTGGAAATGATTTAGAGCTGGAAACATCAGTATGAGCTCATGTTTAGCTTAGTACAGATAGTATTGGTTACACAGAGAAATACATATGTTTACTATATATATTATATACAGGGTGTATATTACATATACATATATATACATATATATATATGTATATATACCCCATATACAGAATTTAGCTTACCTACATATATTTATACCTACTTAGCATATCCATATATATATATATATATAATGCATAACCCATACACAGAACTTAGCATTCCCACATATATTTTCTTGCTCTGTCAGCTGAGAGGCATAGATGCAGTGATATTCCAGTAGCAATAAGCATACCTGGTGCCCAAATCTTGGTTTCTAATACTGTTGTTCAATAAAAGAAATGGATGATTTTAGCACTGTGGCAGAAAATATGCAAGAATAGTCTGCAGTATTCTATAGTGAAATGGAAAGTACTAAAAAAAGCACAGAAAAAATAAAGGAGTAAGCTCCCAATGGCAAAAGGTGAAACAAATCGTGCAACAAAATAAAGTAGTATTGCATTATAACCCTGCATATAAAATAAATATCAATGAGTTTATATCAATAATGAAATAATTTATAAAATAAATATCAAGTTTATATCAAAAATGAAATAATTTAAAGAAGATAAATCACTTATGCATAATCATTCCAAATAATTAATGTAGATATTCTTCTTTCAAGAGTCAGAGCTTAAATCACTACTTCTTAAGTGTTGAATTTTCAGAATGACCTCTTTCCAAAAATTGCAGCATGAAAAAGAGAAAAATGAGTAATTTTTAGTAGAGAAACCTGACAAACACTATCAAATTTTTAAGGTGATCATGGTTAACAACAACAGTGATAAATCATGTTGATTATATGCAACCTTAATGTAAAGTAAGGAGAATGACATTCTACTTCTGTAGTATTTCTGCTGAAACTTCATAATCTCAGTCTAAACATTTGGAAAAATATTAGATAAATCTCAATAAATTCTATAAAATACACTATATAAAATACCTTACTAGTTCTCCTCAAAAATCATCAAGTATACTCAAAAACAAAGAAAGTCTGAAAAACTATCATGGCCAAGAGAAGCCTAAAGAGATAATAAGGGAATCTTGATGGTATCCTTAGATTACAAAAAACGTAGATAAAAATTAAGAAAACCTCAATAAAATGTGGACTTCAGTTAATAATGATGTATTCATGTGGGTTTATTAATTGTAATAAAGGTATCATACTAATGTAAAATGTTAATACAGGAGAAGCTAGATGCAGAGTATACCAGAACTCTCTTTACTATTGTCATAAATTTTCCATGAGTCTAAAACTATTGTTTTAAAAAAGAAAAAAAAAAGGCCAAAATATGGTGTTCTTTTATAAATTTAAAACTAAGAAAATATAATATTAAGTATTGTATATATTTCAAAACAGTTACAAGAGAAGACTCTAAATGTTCTTACCACAAAGAAATTATGTGTATGAGGTGTCAGCTATGCTAAATACTTCGATTTCATTTTTACACAATATATACAGGTATCAAAACATCACATTGTTCCCCATAAATATGTGTAGTTATCATTTGTTAATTAAAAACAAAATTAAAATAACTAAGAAAATATACTTGAGAGTATAAATGACTTTGAGGGTATAAAATGAATGGAGATGTAGTACCGTAAAATTTTTAAGTGATTACTCATGGTCATTAGAAATGGTAAGTTTGAATTCTTGCTCTACTGCTTGCAAGATACATTAGCACAAATGTTTATAAATGTTGGATATATGTAATATCAATTTAACTATGATACTAATATGTAGTGGCTCAAAGAAGAATTATGCATTGAAACTTTGAAGAGAATGAATGCCTTCCAGAAGAGTTTAGATTAACTAATTTGAAATAATGAACGCACTCAAATAGAGGTTAACACTTGGTGTGAACATGTGTGTTTGTATGTATGTGGTTGGAAAGCAATGGGGCCTAGAAGTGGAGCATAAAAGAAGCCAGCTTTGACAGTGTTTCTAGCCTAGTTCTGGGAAGAGGATGACCTGAATAGGAGCCAGCATATCTAAATGGGTAAAGGTAGAATTGGATTCATTAAGTGATGTTAGCCAATGAGAGCCATTAGTATCATTTAGTTGATTTCTCTATGTTATACATGTTCACCAGAACAACTTTTGATTATATTAAAACTTTCATGTAGGTTTATACAAAGAGAGTGCACTGATCAGAAAAATTGGAGTATACACATCTCTTGATTCCAAAAATCTAACCTTAAAAACTAATGATTAGGTGTCTGATTTTTTATGTATCTAAGTTTAGTTATGCTGAATTATCCTTGAGGTAGATCCACCTGTGGTGTTCTAGGACTTTCCAAATGATTTTCAACCTCTTTGCATAAACTTTTCTTCAAACTGCAAGTTTGTTTTTTAATCATTCAAATTAAGAAATGTACCTTAATTTATTTAGACATGCAATTAAACTCCTTGTATTTTACACAGAAACACCAGCATTAGTGTTACTAACATCAGTGACAGTATCAGTATATTATTAGTAAAATCAAATACCAGTATTAGTGTTATTTCATTTGTAAAACTGAAATCATATGATGGATATCCCAAATTACTCAAGGATATAAAACAAAAATTCATGAGCAACAACTCTAGATTCATTTGAATAGGGAAAATTGGCACGTTGTTTACTTTGCAGGTATTTTTCCAGACTAATGCATTTTCTAAGTTAACTCACAGTCCATAGTTTTGAGTTTAGATATTTTGACATATATGCAGTGTTTGATGGCATTTAGCTATATGATGACTTTATCTGAAAAAAGTATCTATTTCACAAAGCAAAATTAGAGTATCAATGAAACATAAATATATATACATATATGTTATATGTAATTATAATTGAGCCACAGGATATTATTTGATCGATTGCCCCCTCCTTCATCTAAAATAGGGTGAGGAATTAATGGGACAAAATATTGGAGTAAAACATTCAGGGAGTGACTCTCTCCACAAGTTTAGTACAGTAGTTAAGAACACAGGCTTTGGAGCCAGTTGGATGTACGTTTTAGCCCCCAGCTATCCTTACTAGGTGGTGGCCTTGCACACGTTTTCTGATTTCTTGATGACTCTGTTATTCCCTATAAAATGAGGATAACGATAACACCTACCTTTACAATTGCGACTTATCACACAGTTAATTCTTCATAATATTTATCATGGTTGTTTCCTCTGTTATTAAAATCAATATGATTGCACTTAGTATTTTGCCTATGCCACAAACACAAAATTTGGTTCACTGATTTGGCAGAGGGAGGGCATACCCTGACAAAGTATCAAATGCAGATTCTATGTAGCTATAGTCTCAACCAATGAGGCTATTCCTTAATACAGAAAAAAAGTCTTTGGTTTTCCTTTCAGCTTTTCTTTACTCATAGGTCAAAACTACAGTAAGTAGGATTATTGTAATAGAAAATATGTAACATACAAGGAATAAGTCGAGTTAGCAAAGAAGAAATGGACAAAAATATTTTGAATGAAAGTCCAAAAGATTTGGCTATAAATAAAAATGGTTCTGCAATAAAGACAATCGTTAATGTTTCCCTGTATCAAAAATGGCATTTGAGCTTGGGTATTGTGGTAGAGACCGTGGTCAAAGAGAGTTCTATGTTATCCCACATTTGTACAGTGTGGCTTGCCATTCATTTGGTGCCTTACGACTCATTTTGCCCACCAGCCTGTGAACAGAAATGGTATGTATCTTTTGGGTGGTGGCATTTGATAGCCTGTATGTCTTGTCCATCTCTCTCTTTTTCTATCTCAGAAATATGGGAGACCATATAGTCCCCAACACAGACTGGGTTTTCTGTGAAGTTGACTCTGAGATTGAGTTTAGTGAATAGGATGTTTATTAGCAAGGGCTGATCCTTTGGGATCAACAACTTTGGAAGAGAGGAAAAGGAAACACGATGGGACAGAGGAAGAAATTGAAGCGGAGATTCTGGCACTTGATATACCTCTCTAGGAGCTACAGAGTTCACAAATGGCCTATTCAGAGTTGTGTGCATTATATCAAAATGACTGTTCCTCTAAATACCTGCTTCAGTCAGTTTTGGAGGACAAGAGTCCTCAATGGGGATTGTGGTCAGAATATCACCATGTCCACCACCTTTCAGAAACAGAATTACAAGATAGACAAAGGCTGCTGAAACCAGTGTCAGGGCTTGGCTATTGCTTCAGCTAATGTAATTTTTTCTAATACAAGTGTATCTTTAATATATTTCTCTTTTATATGAATTCTAATATGTACCGAGTCATTTAAAAAATTAAATTAGTTTTATTCAGGTCTATTCTTGTGAATATATATTAAAGAAATATTTTTAAGGAGAAACAGAGAATCTGTTAGCATCTGAATTGTATTATAGTTAAAGCTCAAGCTGAAATATCTCATGAAGATGTATTTTTCCCAGAGTAGAGCTTTTCTTTGGTTTGGCAACAAAAATTATTGCTATTTAACAGCAAAAAAAATCACACTATTATCATACAATGACTAATGGACATTCACTTTGCTTATGTAAGTAGTAATTTGGCTTCAAGTTTAAACAACGCAAATTTAAGATATTAAGAAGTTTTGTGTAGATTAAATATAGCTAAAATAAATACTGAAAGGTAAATTCATCCCAATTGACTATTGTTAGCTGATTTCTAGTTCCTGTAGACAGATGCTGGCATCAAACAGTTATAGATAAAGCAAGAACACCACCTGATGATTTTGATCTTGAAATGGTCACATAGCCAACGTATGCATTTCAGATAACATTTCCCCAATAATAAGAAAGAAATTTGGGGTGCAGTGACTTTTAAACAATGGCTAAATAAGGTTATGATAAAATAAATCAGAGAAGTGAGTGGTTTAATGGCTTTTTAATGAGCTTAATGTTTTCTGTTTTAATGAGCCCTCTTACATCAGCTTTAATCATTTTATGAGAATGAGAAATGATTGAGAAATGGCTTGCATTAATTCAATTTTCTGTTCAGTCTTCCCACAAGCCATTATGGCACACTTGCTAATGGGAGTCAACTTGGATAAGTGGGAACTTACATAATAGGACAAGTCTCAGCTAAATTTAGTTAGACATTTGATATGTTAACTGGTGATAAGGTTATATTTCCTCATTTTGCAAAGAGTGCATACCAAATGCTCACAAAGTATTTTAACACTATAGCACAAGTAAAAATTAATTAGGATAGTTGAAATGAACTATAATTTGTCCTAATTAATTCTACAAAATTGTGTTAAAAAATTACCTGGCTTTTTATTAGTGACATACTAAAATTAACAATGAACAAAAATAACTGAATTTGGAAATGTATACCTTTGATATATTTTGTGATTAGAACCATGTCAAGCTTTTGTAGAATATTGCACACAAGGACACAATTTCCCTCATACCTGAGAGAATATTAAATAAAATCTTTGATCATATACCAAATTGGATGGGTAAAATACTGAAGCATATCAAATTATCAAAAGAATGAGTCATTTTAAACAAATAAAATAAAGTAAAATAAAAATAATGCTGCACTCTGATATATCAATGAGTTAGTTACAATGAGTATTAGAAATCAATTCTTATTAACTTGGGTTTTAAAAATTATGAAAAAAAAGAAAACCAATACTGTATGGCTCACTACATTGCCAGGAAGATTCAAGAACCAGCCTGCGAAGTATGGACAAGAATAAGGAAAGTTGTGCAGAAAAAAAATTATATACAACACCAGTCCAGTGAGAACATCCCAAGCAGTATCAGCTTGAATCCTAGCAATCCTCTGATGGTACGGAGAACCAGGCATGGGGCTAGAACCAGAGTCATGGTCAACCCTAGAATCCAAATATTGTTACTATCATTACTATCCCCAAGCTGGAATAGACGCTCAGCCCTGGTATTTGTTAATAGCAATATTTACAATGTGTGATATTGGACTAGGTCTGAAGCCTTCTTCTAGGCTAGATGTAAAAATGAGTATCTGGCATTTTCAACCTAGTTAATGGGAGGTGGGTTCTCCTTCTACAAAAATTCATGAGGTAGAAAATACCCCCATATGCCACAAAAAAAAAAGGTTTAGAAGCCAGCAATGAAAATGATAGATGGTTTGATGGATAAATAGATGAAAGACAGAAAGAAAGAGAAAGATAGATAGAGATATAAAAAATAAAGGCTAATACGTGATAACTTGAAGAGGCAGGCTAGCAGTAGCTTCTCCAAAACCATAGTTCACTCCAGAAAATCTAACTTTATCATTTTAATTTAAAAGAGGAGTACCAGCACCTCTGTGTAATAGATGCCATGTTTAGCCCCCTACAGGAGGATAAAATGGAAGGAGGAAAGAAGAGAAGAAACAAGAGGCTAATATTTTCTAAGGTCCACAAGGTGATAAATATTTACCTAATATTTTCAGTAAGCACTTACCTTCTAGACCTTAACATTCTTGTGGAAAGACAGGAGAAGTAAATTATTAAGGAATATATAAAAATGTAAGGTGCTCTAAACTCTCATAAAGATTTATTTTTAAGGAAAGACCCTATCCAAGGAAGGAGATAGCATATTTATTTGGGAATACATAAAAAAAGTTTCTGAGTAAATAATAAAATGCAACAGAAAATAAAGATTAATACCTTTTTATTAATAAAAAAGATAGAGAAATTTACCTTTCTGTCAGATGTTTGCAAAATATTATCGATTATATGACTCTTATACAATAAATGACAAATTTACTTCTTCTAATAAAGACTCCTTGTTGGGATTTTCACTTTTCTAATTGTTCCGTTACAGACATACCTATATGCATATGTTGTTTATTCTAGCAGCAGACTATATATGGAATTATAGCAAAGACAGGTAAGAAGGAAAAAAGTCAACAAGCCAACATCAAAATGAAGGCAAGAAGGCCTTCATCTAAATACCTAAAATAGCAATATATTAAGAAATTCCAAAGCACAAAAGAGGAACTAGGTAAAATATTGCATTGGAATAACTGATTTTTCCC